>NC_041389.1:205980608-206022774 GCF_002162155.2 Triticum dicoccoides | reverse complement strand
GGGGGGGGGGCGGCAAAATAAATTTCCCGCCAGGTGAAAACGGTCAATATGATCTACGCCACCCACATCCCCAAGCGGGAATGGAAGCGGGCACTACGGGACGTATATGCGATGGAGCCAGTCGCCCCCAAGTTTAGCCAATGGTCGGCTTGTCCGATCACCTTTGATCGTAGGGATCACCCTACCAGCATCCATCACGGCGGCTCAGCCGCATTGGTCTTAGACCCAATCACCAACGGATTCCACCTCACGCGTGTCCTTATGGACGACGGCAGCAGACTGAACCTGCTTTATTAGGACACAGTGCGCAAGATGGGCATTGACCCTTCAAGGATCAAGCCCACCAAAACCACCTTTAAAGGTGTTATTCCTGGAGTAGAGGCCCGCTGCACGGGTTCTATAAGATTGGAAGTGGTCTTCGGATCCCCAGACAACTTCAGGAGCGAAGAGATGATCTTCGACATCGTCCCTTTCCGCAGTGGCTACCACGCACTGCTCGGACGAACCGCATTCGCAAGATTCAATGCGGTGCCACACTATGCATATCTCAAGCTCAAGATGCCAGGACCGCGCGGGGTCATCACTATCAACGGAAATATGGACCGCTCCCTTCGAACAGAAGAGAATATGGCAGCCCTCGCGGCAGAAGTACAATGCGGCCTCCTGGGACACACCAATCCGGCGACAACTTTGAGCACTGTCAAACGGGTCCTGAGCACCCCGCAACAGGATCAACACGAATGTCAAGATCGTGATTAGTAGTCCGGCCTGCGCTCAAGCCCCTCCAAAGCAGCATTTGTGCCACACGTACACAATTACGCACTCAAGATACCTTGGGCATAGGCGGAGGCGCATCAACGACCTAGTCGATAATGCAGGTAACCGCTAAATACCTTCATACTCTTTCCCTTTTACCTTTCAGGACACCGTGTTAGTGCAGTATCCTCAGAAGAGCCGAATTGCCGGACTCATATGGAAGAGAAACCCAAGGAGGCAACAGACGTTGTGCGCAGAAGGAAATACCTAGGTGGAATCTATTTACGATCATTATACCTGCTTCATCTATCTGCACACGGCTTACCCCTGGATAGGACATGTCAAATAGTCCTATTTTTATCTCTGCCTAATGCATCCATTGTAAACATACGCTTAAACATATTTTTTGTCAAATGGAGATTATATATAGCGTCAGCTTATTATCCTTATTTGAGTATTTTTCTCTTACAGATGTTTATTTCGTATTGCATCCGTACACCTTGGTACGGCCAGTTTGCCAGGGGCTTCTTACGACGCCCCGTAATATGGCAACTGAAAGTCCGAACACTTTCAATAGTGCGGCACCCCGAACTTATAGCAGTATATGCATCAGCTCCGAATCATGTCTTGGGTCTACAGTTGGGATAGCCCGACTCCCTTGTTTTGGTGCCTTACGTTCCGTTATATCGGCTAAGGTAGCGCAGGGAGAACTACTGCGATTGTGTCCCGGTTCTTCCGGACGAGCACCTCAGTAGAGAAAGCCGAAAACTGACCGGCATGATGTGGCGAGAGCTGGTCGCTGTTCGAGAGGTACTAAAATCCTTAAAGATTTTCCGCTTTAGGCGATAAATCGGCTTTGTCCGATCAAGGCGTATATAGCGCCCCAATTCGGCCTTCTGGATTCTAGGGGCTTCGCTGAAATTTAAAATTGTAGACTTCTATGGCTAAGTGAAAGTTATAAAGCCACATAGTCCAATTGCCTCGTTCGCTGCGCTAGACACCTCCTTAAGGGATCAAACATTTGGATAAAGAGTGTCTGGGTTTTCCACGAACACCCCAGTGCTAGTCGCGTGGGGGCGGAAGCCGGCGACTGGCCTACTTTCAGGATTTTATAAACAGCCGCACAGAAGGTAATAATTTAAATAACAAAAGTGCTACATAGCGCAAGTAACTTCGTCCTTAAAATACAACCATGACAGAAGTGAATTCAATCAAAAATGGTGTCCTTGGTAAATTCTTCAGCCATGAGGCGAGCACCCTTCATAACGCCATCATAGTACAGCTCGGGATGGCGATGCGCCTTGCCCTTCGGCGGTTCGCCCTTGACCAGCTTCTCCGCATCCATCTTGCCCCAATGCACTTTGACGCGGGCAAGGGCCCGTCGGGCACCCTCAATGCACACGGATTGCTTGATCACCTCAAGCCGCGGGCAGGCATCCATCATCCGCTTGATCAGGCCGAAGTAGCTACTGGGCATGAGCTCACCAGGCCACATCCGGACTATGAACCCCTTCATAAGCAGTTCGCCCGCCCTGTGGAGTTCAACCAACTGCTTCAGTTGGTCACTCAGAGGCATCGGGTGTTCGGCCCCAGCATACTGGGACCAGAACAGCTTCTCCATTGAGTTCCCCTCCTTGGCACGGTAGAACTCCGCAGCGTCTGATACGCTGCGTGGCAGATCTGGAAATGCCCCTGGAGAGCTCCGAATTCGAGTAAGTAAAAGAAACGCCTCCTCCACATGTTTGCATAAAGAACTTCTTACCCGCTGCTATCTTCGTGGCCTCCTGGATCTCCTGCTGTGCTTTCTCGGCTTCGGCCTTGGAGTCTTTTAATCTCATAAGGGCCTTCGCAAGCTCGGCCTCTTTTGCCTTCAAATCATGCTCCACAGACTCGCATTTCTTGCCGAGGTCCTGGAGCTCCTGCTGTACCTCACCTACCCTATCACTTTGCTTTTCGCGCTCCTTATACTCCGAGGCCACCTTGTCTTCGGCCTCGAACATTGCCTTCTTCAGGGCCGCCACTTCGGCGGGGGCCCCTGTTACACGGTCATGAGACTTAGTTGTTAGACCCACCAATTCTTCCTATCCTTAAATACATAAGAACAGGAATTACTTACCCTTGTTCTCTCTGAGCTGCCTCTTCGTGATGTCTAGCTCTCCCTGCGCCTGCTCCAGGTCCCGCTTCAGATCGGCAACCTCAGCAGCACGGGCAACATCAACAAGCAGCACAACCTGCTTATTCCAAATAATACTTATAATTAGACTCCTGTGGATTTTTTGTTAATTGACCCTCTGCTCGGCTTTTCTTTCTGAACGCCAAACAGAGTATCAGGGGCTACTACCTATCGGGTGGTAATTTTGCACATATTTATTACTTACCTCGAAGCCTGTTAGGAGGCTGGTGCAAGCTTCGGTTAGTCCGCTCTTGGCGGATGAAACCTCCCGAATCACCGTACTCATAAGAGTATGGTGCCCTTCGTCCAGGGAAGCTCCACAAAGCGCTTCCAGCAGACCATCCGGCGCTTCATGCGCAACAGAAGTCCGCGACACAGACGGCTCGCCCTCCTTAGTGAGGGGTCGCCTGCCGGAGTCCGGAACCATCGAAGGTTCCAGAATTGTGTTCGGCTCAGAGCCCGGCTGGCCGTCGCTCTCGTCGACATGATCCGCGGGGATCTTGAACCCCGCGTGTCCGACCTCGCCTCGAGGCGTCTCTAGAGTCACCTCCCCCCGCTCCGGGAGCCTTTGGGACAACACGTGTGTGTCATCCGCGGGTTGAGGAGTAGTGGCCGTCGGAAGCGAATTCATCTCCGAATTGCTCAGGGACCCGGGGGAGGATACCTCGGGGTGATCCCTGGCCGGACTGCACATATGTTCGGCATTATAAATACAAAAACTGTAAGCGAAGTCATGATAGAATGCAAACACTTACGATCGCGCTAGGGGCTTCCCCCTAGGCAGCTACCCCTCCTCGCTGAGAGCGGCCGTGGCAGAGTAGTCCGGAAGTGGGCCCTTCCCCTTCTTGGACGCCCCAGCCTTCCCTCCTAGGGTGACTTTCCTCTTCTTCTCCCCCCGGTGGGGGAAGGAAGGATCTCTTCCTGATTCCCCCCGCCTCCACGGGAGGAACCTGAATCATCGTCATCGGACGATAGGGAATGACGGCCCGACGCCGAGGACCTTTTCTGGCCCCCGGGTCCGCCTCCCCGGACCCCTCATCCTTTCCGGATGGGGCGTCTTCTTCTTCTTCCTCCTCCCCTTCGTGGGAGGAGTCCGCCTCGTCATCTTCGGACGAGGCTTCCGGCACAACCTTCCGCTGGAGACCCATTCGGATCCCCGGGGCCTTCTTCTCCGGCACCTTGTATGGCGCCGGGACCAGCATCTCCGTGAGGAGAACATCTGCTGGGTCTTCTGGCAGCGGAGCCGGGCAGTAAACCCGCTCCGCTGTCTCCACGTAATCCTGAAATAAACATGCACAATTACTTCAGGCACTCCCGTGAATATATCGGGAAGAACTGGGTCCGGTGTCAGTCTAAGAACTCACTGGCCTAGGAGCCCGCGCGGCGTGAAGCCCGCGGTCTTCGGATGTCGGAGGAGGCACCTCGGAGGCCTTGAATAGCTCCTTCCATGCGCCTTTGTGCGTCATGCCATAGATCCTCTGGAGTGTCCGGTGCTCGGTGGGGATGAACTCCTACAGATTGACTGCCCGCCTCTAGCGGGGCAAGATTCGGCGAACGAGCATGACCTGGATCACATTGACAAGCTTGATGTTCTTGTCCTTCATGCTTTTGACACATGTTTGGAGTTCGGCCAGCTCCACGGAATCACCCTAGGACAGGCCCTTCCTCTCCCAGGAGGTAAGCCGCATGGGGGCTCCAGATCAAAACTCGGGGGCCGCCGCCCAGTTGGCGCCGCGCGGCTCGGTGATGTAGAACCACCCCGATTGCCATCCTTTTACGGTCTCTGCAAAGGAGCCATCGAGCCATGTGATGTTGGGCATTCTGCCCACCATGGGCCCTCCGCACTCCGCCTGTTGGCCTCTTACCACCTTCGGCTTCACGCAGAAAGTTTGCAGCCATAGGCCGAAGTGAGGCCGGATGCGGAGGAAAGCCTCGCACACGACGATGAACGCCGAGATGTTGAGGACGAAATTTGGGGCTAGATCGTGGAAATCTAGCCCGCAGTAGAACATAAGCCCACGGACAAAGGGATGGAGTGGAAATCCCAGTCCACGGACGAAGTGGGTGATACGTCTCCAACGTATCTATAATTATTGATTGCTCCATGCTACTTTATCTACTGTATTGGACTATATTGGGCTTTATTTTGCAATTTTATATTATTTTTGGGACTAACTTATTAACCGGAGGCCCAGCCAAGAATTGCTGTTTTTTTGCCTATTTTAGTGTTTCGAAGACACGGAATATCAAACGGAGTCCAAACGGAATGGAACCTTCGGGAACGTGATTTTCCAACCAAACGTGATCCAGGAGACTTGGACCCTACTCCAAGAAGTGCCAGAGGCGGTCACGAGGGTGGAGGGCGCCTCCCCTGGGCGTGCCGCTACCTCGTGGGCCCCCTGACGCTCCACCGACGTACTCCTTCCTCCTATATATATACCTACGTACGTATCCCCAAACGATCAGAATAGGAGCCAAAAACCAAATTCCACAGCCGCAACCTTCTGTATCCACGAGATCCCATCTTGGGGCCTGTTCCGGAGCTCCGCCGGAGGGGGCATCCACCATGGAGGGCTTCTACATCAACACCATAGCCCCTCGGATGAAGTGTGAGTAGTTTACTTCAGACCTTCGGGTCCATAGCTAGTAGCTAGATGGCTTCTTCTCTCTTTTTGGATCTCAATACAATGTTCTCCCCCTATCTTGTGGAGATCTATTCGATGTAATCTTCTTTTTGCGATGTGTTTGTTGAGACCGATGAATTGTGGGTTTATGATCCAGTATTATCTATGGAAAATATTTGATTCTTCTCTGAATTCTTTTATGTATGATTGATTTATCTTTGCAAGTCTCTTCGAATTATCCTTTTTGGTTTGGCCAACTAGATTGGTAGTTCTTGTAATGGAGAAGTGCTTAGCTTTGGGTTCAATCTTGCGGTGTCCTCACCTAGTGACCGAAAGGGTTGCAAGGCACGTATTGTATTGTTGCCATCGAGGATAACAAGATGGGTTTTTTATCATATTGCATGAATTTATCCCTCTACATCATGTCATCTTGCTTAAGGCGTTACTCTGTTTTTAACTTAATACTCTAGATGCATGCTGGATAGCGGTCGATGAGTGGAGTAATAGTAGTAGATGCAGAATCGTTTTGATCTACTTGTTTTGGACGTGATGCCTATATACATGATCATTGCCTAGATATACTCATAACTATGCTCAATTCTGTCAATTGCTCAACAGTAATTTGTTCACCCACCGTAGAATATCTATGCTCTTGAGAGAAGCCACTAGTGAAACCTATGGCCCCCGGGTCTATTCTCATCATATCAATCTCTATCACTTTATTTACTTGCTTTGTTTTACTTTGCCTTTTACTTTTTACTTTGCATCTATCTATCAAAAATACCAAAAATATTATTTATCATCTCTATGAGATCTCACTATCGCAAGTGACCGCGAAGGGATTGACAACCCCTAATCGCGTTGGTTGCGAGTAGCTATTGTTTTGTGTAGGTACGAGGGACTTGTGCGTGGTCTCCTACTGGATTGATACCTTAGTTCTCAAAAACTGAGGGAAATACTTACGCTACTTTGCTGCATCATCCTCTCCTCTTCGGGGAAATCCAACGCAGTGCTCAAGAGGTAGCAAGAAGAATTTCTGGCGCCGTTGCCGGGGAGGCTCACGCAAGCAAGTCAACCATACCAAGTACCCATCGCAATCCCTATCTCTCGCATTCCATTATTTGCCATTTGCCTCTCATTTTCCTCTCCCCCACTTCACCCTTGCCGTTTTAATTCCCCTCTCTTTCCCAATCTCCTCCTCTCTTTCCGTTTGCCTTTTCTCGTTGCCTTTCTGTTTGCTTGTGTGTTGGATTACTTGTTGCCATGGCGCAAGATAATACCAAATTGTGTGATTTCTCGAATACCAATAATAATGACTTCCTTAGTACTCCGATTGCTCCTCTTAATAATGATGAGTCTTGTGAAATCAATACCGCTTTGCTGAATCTTGTTATGATAGACCAATTCGCTGGCCTTCCTAGTGAAGATGCCGCTACTCATCTAAACAATTTTGTTGATTTGTGTGATATGCAAAAGAAGAAAGATACGGATAACAATATTGTCAAATTGAAGTTATTTCCGTTTTCACTTAGAGATCGTGCTAAAGTTTGGTTTTCATCTTTGCCTAAAAATAGTATTAATTCTTGGAACAAGTGCAAAGATGCTTTTATCTCTAAGTATTTTCCTCCCGCTAAGATCATCACTCTTAGAAACGATATCATGAATTTTAAACAACTTGATCATGAGAATGTTGCCCAATCTTGGGATAGAATGAAATTAATGCTTCGCAATTGCCCTACTCATGGTTTGAATTTATGGATGATCATACACAAATTTTATGCCGGATTGAATTTTGCTTCTAGAAATCTTTTAGATTCGGCCGTGGGAGGCACTTTTATGGAAATTATGTTAGGAGATGCTACAAAATTGCTTGATAATATTACGGATAATTATTCTCAATGGCACACCGAAAGATCTTCTAGTAAAAAAGTGCATGCTATAGAAGAAATTAATGTTTTGAGTGAAAAGATGGATGAACTTATGAAGATGCTTGCTCCTAAAAATACTTCTCTTGATCCCAATGATATGCCTTTATCTACTTTGCTTGAGAATAATAATGAATCTATGGATGTGAATTTTGTTGGTAGGAATAGTTTTGGCAACAACGCTTATAGAGGGAATTTTAATCCTAGGCCTTATCCTAGTAATCCTTCTAATATTTATGGAAATTCCTACAATAACTCTTATGGAAATTTTAATAAGATGCCCTCTGAATTTGAGAGTAGTGTTAAAGAGTTTATGAATTCACAAAAGAACTTGAATGCTTTGCTTGAAGAGAAATTTCTTAAACTTGATGATTTGGCTAGGAACGTTGATAGAATTTCTCTTGAAATTGATTCTTTAAAGCTTAGATCTATTCCTCCTAAGCATGATATCAATGAGTCTCTCAAAGCCATGAGAATTTCCATTGATGAGTGCAAGGAAAGAACCGCTAGGATGCGTGCTTCCAAAGATGCCTTTATTAAAGCATGTTTTTCCGATTCCTATGAAAATCAAGATGAAGATCTAAAAGTTATTGATGTGTCCCCTATCAAATCTTTGTTTTGCAATATGAATCTTGATGAAATTGAATATGATCTTCCTTTACCTAGAAGGCGTTTTAAGAATTCGGAGTTTCTAGATCTTGATGATGAAATTGATGAAAGTGGGATTGAAATAAATAAAAACCGAGATGTTGCTAAACCCACTATTTTGGATCTCAAGGAATTTAATTATGACAATTGCTCTTTGATTGGTTTTATTTCTTTGTTGCAATCCGTGCTAGATTCTCCTCATGCTTATAGTCAATATAAAGCCTTTACCGAACACATTGTTGATGCTTTGATGCAATCTTATGAAGAAAAACTTGAGTTGAAAGTTTCTATCCCTAGAAAACTCTATGATGAGTGGGAACCTACTATTAAAATTAAAATTAAAGATTTTGAGTTTCATGCTTTGTGCGATTTGGGTGCTAGTGTCTCCACTATTCCCAAAACTTTATGTGATTTGCTAGATTTCCATGATTTTGATGATTGCTCTCTAAACTTGCATCTTGCGGATTCCACTATTAAAAAACCTATGGGAAGAATTAATGATGTTCTTATTGTTGCAAATAGGAATTATGTGCCTGTAGATTTTATCGTTCTTGATATAGATTGCAATCCTTCATGTCCTATTATTCTTGGTAGACCTTTCGTTAGAACGATTGGTGCAATTATTGATATGAAGGAACGGAATATTAGATTCCAATTTCCCTTAAAGAAGGGTATGGAACACTTCCCTAGAAAGAAAATAAAATTACCATATGAATCTATCATGAGAGCCACTTATGTATTGCCTACCAAAGATGGCAATACCTAGATCTATCCTTGCTTTTATGCCTAGCTAGGGGCGTTAAACGATAGCGCTTGTTGGGAGGCAACCCAATTTTATTTTGTGTTCTTTGTTTTTGCTTCCGTTTAGGAATAAATAATCCATCTACCTTCTGTTTGGATGTGGTTTTATGTTTTAATTAGTGTTTGTGCCAAGTAGAACCTATAGGATAACCTACGATGATAGTTGATTTGATTCTGCTGAAAAACAGAAACTTTGCGCGCACGAATATAATTTTGTTAAATCACAGGAACGTGATTTTGTGTTGATTCTTTTTTCTGTTGTTCAATAAACAAATTTTCCAGGACTTCCTATTTTGGTAGAATTTTTAGAGTTCCACAAGTTTGCGTTAGTTACAGATTGCTACAGACTGTTCTGTTTATGACAGATTCTGTTTTACGTGTGTTGTTTGCTTATTTTGATGAATCTATGGCTAGTAAAATAGTTTATAAACCATAGAGAAGTTGGAATACAGTAGGTTTAACACCAATATAAATAAAGAATGAGTTCATTACAGTACCTTGAAGTAGTCTTTTGTTTTCTTTCTCTAACGGAGCTCACGAGATTTCTGTTGAGTTTTGTGTTGTGAAGTTTTCAAGTTTTGGGTGAATTCTTTTATTGGATTATGGAACAAGGAGTGGAAAGAACCTAAGCTTGGGGAGGCCCATGGCACCCCCAAGATAATCCAAGGACACCAAAAAGTCAAAGCTTGGGGATGCCCCGGAAGGCATCCCCTCTTTCGTCCACTTCCATCGGTAATTTACTTGGAGCTATATTTTTATTCACCACATGATATGTGTTTTGCTTGGAGCATCTTGTATTATTTGTGTCTTTGCTTGTTAGTTTACCACAATCATCCTTGCTGTACACACCTTTTGAGAGAGCCATATATGAATTGGATTTTGTTAAGAATACTGTATGTGCTTCACTTATATCTTTTGAGGTTGATAGTTTTGCTCATAGTGCTTCACTTATATCTTTTGAGCGTGATAATTTTTGCTCTAGTGCTTCACTTATATCTTTTAGAGCACAGTGGTGGATTTGTTTTAAAGAAACTATTGATCTCTCATGCTTCACTTAGATTATTTTGAGAGTCGTTAATAGCATGGTAATTTGCTTAATGTTAATATACTTAGTGTTCAAGATATGTGAAACTTTCTTTTGAGTGCGTTGAATACTAAGATAAGTTTGATGCTTGATAATTGTTTTGAGATATGGAGGTGATAATATCAAAGTCGTTCTAGTTGGGTGATTATGAATTTTAGAAATACTTGTGTTGAAGTTTGCAAGTCCCGTAGCATGCACATATGGTTAAAGTTGTGTAACAAATTTGAAACATGAAGTGTACCTGGCTTTTGCATCCTTATGAGTGGCGGTCGGGGACGAGCGATGGTCTTTTCCTACCAATCTATCCCCCTAGGAGCATGCGCGTAGTACTTGATTTTTGAAGACTTCTAAATGTTTGCAATAAGTATATGAGTTCTTTTGACTAATGTTGAGTCCATGGATTATACGCACTCTCACCTTTCCACCTTTGCTGGCCTCTTCGGTACCGTGCATTGCCCTTTCTCACCTTGAGAGTTGGTGCAAACTTCGCCGGTGCATCCAAACCCCGTGATACGATACGCTCTATCACACATAAACCTCCTTATATCTTCCTCAAAACAGCCACCATACCTACCTATCATGGCATTTCCATAGCCATTCCGAGATATATTGCCATGCAACTTCCACCATCATCATCATGACATACATTACTTTTGTCATATTGCCATTGCATGATCATGTAGTTGACATCGTATTTGTGGCAAAGCCACCATGAATTATTTTCCATACATGTCACTCTTGATTCATTGCACCATCCCAGTACACCATCGGAGGCATTCATATAGAGTCATATCTTGTTCTAAGTTTCGAGATGTAATCCTTATGTTGTAATCAATGGAAGTGTGATGATCATCATTATTAGAGCATTGCCCAAATAAAAAAAGAGAAAGGCCAAAAGAAAAAAAGAAAGGCCCAAAAAAATAAAAAATATATTAAAAAGGGCAATGCTACTATCTCTTTTTCCAAACTTGTGCTTCAAAGTAGCACCTTGTTCTTCATGTAGTGAGTCTCATAGATTGTGCTTCAAAGTAGCACCTCGTTTCTCATGTAGTGAGTCTCATAAAGTTGTCCTTTTCATACTAGTGGGAATTTTTCATTATAGAACTTGGCTTGTATATTCCTACGATGGGCTTCCTCAAATGCCCTAGGTCTTCATGAGCAAGCGAGTTGGATGCACACCCACTAGTTATCTTTTATTGAGCATTCATAGCTCTAGTGCATTCATTGCATGGCAATCCCTACTCCTCATGTTGACATCAATTGATGGGCATCTCCATAGCCTGTTAATTAGCCTCATCAATGTGAGACTTTCTCCTTTTTTGTCTTCTCCACACAATCCCCATCATCATATTCTATTCCACCCATAGTGCTATATCCATGGCTCACGCTCATGTATTGCGTGAAGGTTGAAAAAGTTTGAGATTATTTAAGTATGAAACAATTGCTTGGCTTGTCATCGGGGGTATAGAAGTTGGGAACATCTTTGTGTGACGAAAATGAAGCATAGCCTAACTATATGATTTTGTAGGGATGAACTTTCTTTTGCCATGTTATTTTGAGAAGACATGATTGCTTTGATTAGTATGCTTGAAGTATTATTATTTTTGTATCAATATGAACTTTTGTCTTGAATCTTTCGGATCTGAATATTCATATCACAATTAAGAAGTTTTACATTGAAATTATGCCAAAGTAACACTCCGCATCAAAAATTCTTTTTTATCATTTACCAACTCGAGGACGAGCAGGAATTAAGCTTGGGGATGCTTGATACGTCTCCAACGTATCTATGATTTTTTAATTGCTCCATGCTACTTTATCTACTGTTTTGGACTATATTGGGCTTTCTTTTCCACTTTTATATAACATTTGGGACTAACCTATTAACCGGAGGCCCAGCTCAAAATTGCTATTTTTTGCCTATTTCAGTGTTTCGAAGAAACGGAATATCAAACGGAGTCCAAACGGAATGAAACCTTCGGGAACGTGATTTTCCAACCGAACGTGATCCAGGAGACTTGGACCCTACTCCAAGAAGTGCTAGAGGCGGTCACGAGGGTGGAGGGCGCGCCCCCTGGGCGCGCCCCCTACCTCGTGGGCCCCCTGACGCTCCACCGACGTACTCCTTCCTCCTATATATACATACGTATCCCCAAACGATCAGAACAGGAGCCAAAAACCTAATTTCACCGCCGCAACCTTCTGTATCCATGAGATCCCATCTTGGGGCCTGTTGCAGAGCTCCGCCGGAGGGGGCATCCACCACTGAGGGCTTCTACATCAACACCATAGCCCCTCCGATGAAGTGTGAGTAGTTTACTTCAGACCTTCGTGTCCATAGCTAGTAGCTAGATGGCTTCTTCTCTCTTTTTGGATCTCAATACAATGTTCTCCCCCTCTCTTGTGGAGATCTATTCGATGTAATCTTCTTTTTGCAGTGTGTTTGTTGAGACCGATGTAATCTTCTTCTCTCTTTTACTCTATGTGCTTCACTTATATCTTTTGAGCTTGATAGTTTTGCTCATAGTGCTTCACTTATATCTTTTGAGCGTGATAATTTTTGCTCTAGTGCTTCACTTATATCTTTTAAAGCACAGTGGTGGATTTGTTTTAAAGACACTATTGATCTCTCATGCTTCACTTAGATTATTTTGAGAGTCGTTAATAGCATGGTAATTTGCTTAATGTTAATATACTTGGTGTTCAAGATATGTGAAACTTTCTTTTGAGTGCGTTGAATACTAAGATAAGTTTGATGCTTGATAATTGTTTTGAGATATGGAGGTGATAATATCAAAGTCGTTCTAGTTGGGTGGTTATGAATTTGAGAAATACTTGTGTTGAAGTTTGCAAGTCCCGTAGCATGCACGTATGGTTAAAGTTGTGTAACAAATTTGAAACAAGAAGTGTACCTGGCTTGTGCATCCTTATGAGTGGCGGTCGGGGACGAGCGATGGTCTTTTCCTACCAATCTATCCCCCTAGGAGCATGCGCGTAGTACGTGATTTTTGAAGACTTCTAAATTTTTGCAATAAGTATATGAGTTCTTTTGACTAATGTTGAGTCCATGGATTATACGCACTCTCACCTTTCCACCTTTGCTGGCCTCTTCGGTACCGTGCATTGCCCTTTCTCACCTTGAGAGTTGGTGCAAACTTCGCCGGTGCATCCAAACCCCGTGATACGATACGCTCTATCACACATAAACCTCCTTATATCTTCCTCAAAACAGCCACCATACCTACCTATCATGGCATTTCCATAGCCATTCCGAGATATATTGCCATGCAACTTCCACCATCATCATCATGACATACATTACTTTTGTCATATTGCCATTGCATGATCATGTAGTTGACATTGTATTTGTGGAAAAGCCACCATGAATTATTTTCCATACATGTCACTCTTGATTCATTGCACCATCCCAGTACACCGTCGAAGGCATTCATATAGAGTCATATCTTGTTCTAAGTTTCGAGATGTAATCCTTATGTTGTAATCAATGGAAGTGTGATGATCATCATTATTAGAGCATTGCCCAAATAAAAAAAAGAGAAAGGCCAAAAGAAAAAAAGAAAGGCCCAAAAAAATAAAAAATATATTAAAAAGGGCAATGCTACTATCTCTTTTTCCAAACTTGTGCTTCAAAGTAGCACCTTGTTCTTCATGTAGTGAGTCTCATAGATTGTGCTTCAAAGTAGCACCTCGTTTCTCATGTAGTGAGTCTCATAAAGTTGTCCTTTTCATACTAGTGGGAATTTTTCATTATAGAACTTGGCTTGTATATTCCTACGATGGGCTTCCTCAAATGCCCTAGGTCTTCATGAGCAAGCGAGTTGTATGCACACCCACTAGTTTTCTTTTGTTGAGCATTCATAGCTCTAGTGCATTCGTTGCATGGCAATCCCTACTCCTCATGTTGACATCAATTGATGGGCATCTCCATAGCCCGTTAATTAGCCTCGTCAATGTGAGACTTTCTCCTTTTTTGTCTTCTCCACACAATCCCCATCATCATATTCTATTCCACCCATAGTGCTATATCCATGGCTCACGCTCATGTATTGCGTGAAGGTTGAAAAAGTTTGAGATTATTTAAGTATGAAACAATTGCTTGGCTTGTCATCGGGGGTATAGAAGTTGGGAACATCTTTGTGTGACGAAAATGAAGCATAGCCTAACTATATGATTTTGTAGGGATGAACTTTCTTTTGCCATGTTATTTTGAGAAGACATGATTGCTTTGATTAGTATGCTTGAAGTATTATTATTTTTGTATCAATATGAACTTTTGTCTTGAATCTTTCGGATCTGAATATTCATATCACAATTAAGAAGTTTTACATTGAAATTATGCCAAAGTATCACTCCACATCAAAAATTCTTTTTTATCATTTACCAACTCGAGGACGAGCAGGAATTAAGCTTGGGGATGCTTGATACGTGTCCAACGTATCTATGATTTTTTAATTGCTCCATGCTACTTTATCTACTGTTTTGGATTATATTGGGTTTTCTTTTCCACTTTTATGTAATTTTTGGAACTAACCTATTAACCGGAGGCCCAACCCAGAATTGCTGTTTTTTGCCTATTTCAGTGTTTCGAAGAAACGGAATATCAAATGGAGTCCAAACGGAATGAAACCTTCGGGAACATGATTTTCCAACCGAACGTGATCCAGGAGACTTGGACCCTACTCCAAGAAGTGCTAGAGGCGGTCACGAGGGTGGAGGGCGCGCCCTCCCTAGGCGCGCCCCCTACCTCGTGGGCCCCCTGACGCTCCACCGACGTACTCCTTCCTCCTATATATACCTACGTATCCCCAAATGATCAGAACAGGAGCCAAAAACCTAATTCCGCCGCCGCAACCTTCTGTATCCATGAGATCCCTTCTTGGGGCCTGTTCCAGAGCTCCACCGGAGGGGGCATCCACCATGGAGGGCTTCTACATCAACACCATAGCCCCTCCGATGAAGTGTGAGTAGTTTACTTCAGACCTTCGGGTCCATAGCTAGTAGCTAGATGGCTTCTTCTCTCTTTTTGGATCTCAATACAATGTTCTCCCCCTCTCTTGTGGAGATCTATTTGATGTAATCTTCTTTTTGCGGTGTGTTTGTTGAGACCGATGAATTGTGGGTTTATGATCCAGTATTATCTATGGAAAATATTTGATTCTTCTCTGAATTCTTTTATGTATGATTGAGTTATCTTTGCAAGTCTCTTCGAATTATCCTTTTTGGTTTGGCCAACTAGATTGGTAGTTCTTGCAATGGGAGAAGTGCTTAGCTTTGGGTTCAATCTTGCAGTGCCCTTACCCAGTGACAGAAAGGGTTGCAAGGCACGTATTGTATTGTTGCCATCGAGGATAACAAGATGTTTTTTTATCATATTGCATGAATTTATCCCTCTACATCATGTCATCTTGCTTAAGGCGTTACTCTGTTTTTAACTTAATACTCAAGATGCATGCTGGATATCGGTCGATGAGTGGAGTAATAGTAGTAGATGCAGAATCGTTTCGATCTACTTGTTTTGGACGTGATGCCTATATACATGATCATTGCCTAGATATACCCATAACTATGCTCAATTCTGTCAATTTCTCAACAGTAATTTGTTCACCCACCGTAGAATATCTATGCTCTTGAGAGAAGCCACTAGTGAAACCTATGGCCCCTGGGTCTATTCTCATCATATCAATCTCTTTCACTTTATTTACTTGCTTTGTTTTACTTTGCGTTTTACTTTTTACTTTGCATCTATCTATCGAAAATACCAAAAATATTATTTATCATCTCTATCAGATCTCACTATCGTAAGTGGCCGTTGAGGGATTGACAACCCCTAATCACGTTGGTTGCAAGTAGCTATCATTTTGTGTAGGTACGAGGGACTTGTGCGTGGTCTCCTACTCGATTGATACCTTGGTTCTCAAAAACTGAGGGAAATACTTACGCTACTTTGCTGCATCATCCTCTCCTCTTCAGGGAAATCCAACGCAGTGCTCAAGAGGTAGCAGTGGGCGACGAATACGACCCTCTCGTGGGGTCCTGGGGTCGGAATGACCTGCCCGGCGTCTGGTAGACGGTGCGCTATGTCCGCGGCCAAGTATCGGGCTGCCCGAAGATTGGTGATGTGCTTCTCCTTGACGGTGGAAGCCACCCACTTGCCTCCAGCTCTGGACATGTTTAGCTGTGCGGGGAAGACTAGGGCTTGGGCACTTGAGCTCGAGGGGGCAAGAGTGGGCAAAGGAGGAAGAAGGCGTGGGTGAAAATGGGAGAATATTATCCCTTTATAGAGGCGCCAGAAGTGGTGCACCTCCCCACTTGCCCGTTGGGAATCGCTTGTTTCCCAAGCGCCATGGTTAATGGCGTGGTGAGATTACCCAAGCCCGTATTGATGAGAATCCCGTAATAAGGGGACACGTGTCACAGAAACCGCCTCGTGATATGTGTTGTAGCTGGTTGTGTGGAAACGGTTCGAATAATGGATCCGATCATAATAACGTGTCACGTCATCAGGAAAAGTTGTTAGCAGATTGCATGTGTGAAATATCATTCTCTCTACGGTGGTATGCAAAGATCATTTTTCAGATCCGGACACGATTTGAGTGTTCGATAATTACTTTGGAGTATTCGGAGGAGGAACCCGCCTTGCAATGCCGAAGACAGTACTACGCGCCGGACTCATCGTCATTGAAGCCTGGTTCAGGGGCTACTGAGGGAGTCCTGGATAAGGGGGTATCCGGAGAGCCGGACTGTGTACAACGTGCGGACTATTGAAGCGTGAAGATGCAAGACTCAAGACTTTGGCCCGTGTCCGGATGGGACTTTCCTTGGCATGGAAGGCAAGCTTGGCGATCTGGATATTATATTTCCTTCCTTGTAACCGACTCCATGTAAACCCTAGCCCTCTCCGGTGTCTATATAAACTGGAGAGGTTGGTCCTTAGAAGGCCGATCACAATTACATTCATACCACCATAGGCTAGCTCCTAGGGTTTAGCCTCTACCATCTCGTGGTAGATCTACTCTTGTACTACCCATATCATCAATATTAATCAGGCAGGAAGTAGGGTTTTACCTCCATCGAGAGGGCCCGAATGTCAGTACCGGATTTCGGGATATTAATTTCCCAGAAAATGGCCCTTGTGCTCACCAGCCCCAGGATTACTGTTAGCTGGCGAGACACAAACTTGATACAATAACTCCAAGCAAAATACATAATATGTAGTACAAGACCATTCTGGCCTATGAGTACAACACAAGGTTTCTAGTGGTTGATGGCGGAAGCGGTTGATGGTCATCGGCGTCTGTGGAACTCCATTTCCCACAGGAACAGCTGACCTGGATAACTCCTATCTTCGCGAGGCTGCTATCACCAGCGCATGGGTTCCGGGGCTGTCAGCGCAACGCTCCTTTCCATGCAAGAAATCTGGGCAAGACAATAGCCAGGGACAAGCTAGTGAGTACTTTTGAATGTACTTGCAAACATTATGAGCTTTGGTATAATTATTCAAATTGATGAGGACATGACTACCTTGGATATGACCAAAAATATTGCATATATGCATATTTGTCAGGTGATTTCTAGTGCAAACTATTCAATAATCTATTTATGTTATCCAGAACAAAAATACTTCACACACTTTTGTGTTTTGTCTAATTGCAGGTGTATGGGACATTTGTACAATCCACATATGAAGATAAGGAAGAAAGAGATGTTTATTTGCTGTCCAAAAAGTTCTCTCACGTCACTTTTGGCCCAAGAGAAGATAGAGTCCAAGTCTCTCACGTTCTGGATTCAGATTCGGACTGCACAGACATACCTGACTCAAAACGCACACAAGTTTTTCATACGGACTCCGAATTGGGTGATTCTTTTTGCATTGGAAACTAGATTTCGTGCACTTTCCAACCCAATTGGAATCACATTCAAATTCGTCCGGAGCGTTGAGTTGTGGACGAAACAATCTGATGCTGCAGCAGAATCCGAGTCAAACTACAAGTCCAAAGGTGTTACATCACCTCCACTTGGGCCCATTGGCCTTGTACGACCTAGATTTAGTTTTAGGCTGCCTTGGGACGTCCTACCACCTCCTTGGCCGCCACCCCTTGCTCCTATATAAGTAGATCCATCTAGTAGCTTTTCCTTGGGATTTGTTTAGTTAAAAGTTAGCCATTGCAACTTCGTGTACTTCGTTTGTGTCCAACGACCAGACCAAGACCGCTTCCGGATCCCCACCATTATCAATACTTCATATATATTTGCAATATTCAGATTGCTTTATCATATTCTTGCTCGTTCTTCGATTGCTTGCAGGAATAGACCTTCGTGGTCAGGCTGACCGTGCTTCCAGCATCGTCAGTAACCTCAGGAGATTGGTTTAGCGATTGCTAAGGCGCAACGTCGTGCATGTTTGTAGTCGGATTGTCAAAGTCGTCTCCACCAAATCGATAGTTATCATCTCATCGAAAGATCGGGACCCTCGCCTCTATCACAAATGATAATCATGCTCTAAAATATTCTATGATCACAACATCAGTCACAGAAATAAAATCCATGATGCACGCAAAAAAGTTATTCGCATAACACATGAATAATGCAATTAGGGAGTAGAAATAGAATGCCTTAGTCGGGCTTCTGAGCGACACCACAGAAAGGGCTCATAAGTGAAATAAGTAACAAACATGTCGCAGTCGGGCGTCTGTGCGACGCCACATAAAGGTCTTATAAAGTAAATACATAACAAGCATGCCACAGTCGGGCGTCTCAGCTACACCAGATAAAGGGCTTATATGGTAAATAAATAACAAACATGCCACAGTCGGGCGTCTGTGCGACACCACATAAAGGGCTTATAAAGTAAATCAATAATAAACATGCCACAGTCAGGCGTCTGTGCGACACCACATAATGGGCTTATAACAGAATAATCACAATGAATATCCAGGAGGTAGGACCGTCCCAAGGATACTCAAATAATGAAGATAGTTAGTCCACAATAATAATAATCATAATCATTATATGTCACCGGTCATAATCAATGTTCTGACTTAGTAGTTTTTCCTCCGAAGACCGACACTAAGACCGACACTTGACCCAACCCAGACTGTAGTCCTTAACCATGGACACGGCTATTTGAATAGATATAATCTCTACAGAGGGTGTACTCTTTACCCACGAGTAACGGATTCCGTTAGTCCATCCGGACTAATTCCGCCTACGGTCTTTTAATTGAAAACACACCTAACCGCACACACCAGCCTGACTTATCGGTGTCTGGAATCACCCATGACACCTGTTTAAGCAAAACTCTAAGTGGGGAGGCTACAACCTCGATTAGCATGGGATCACAAAATTTATACCGCGCGCAAACTAGGGGAGCTACCCCCCGGACTAGGTGGCCTGCCTACCGGATGCCTTCGGTATCTTCCACCATTGCCTCTCTATACGGTGTGTGCTATAAAGGGGTTGACAACTTACTGAACCGTACCCTACCTACGGCAGGGACAAGTGGTAGTACGAAACAAGTATGTGGGTTACTGGAACAAGAGTCGATCTACGGTCGACTCAGGAGGTTTAAGTATTCCCTGCATGATTAGCATAACCAATATATTTCAACCAACAGACAGAATCACCACTCGACATACCTCATCATGCTGTACCAGACACAACCATCTCGACGGAGGACTAGAGACAAGCCCATGTCTACCCAAGACAGAGGCTTTCCCGGGTCCCTTCTGGCATGCATGAAAGGTATATGCTGGTGACTACTATCCCAAACATATCAAACTCCAATAGCATGAAATCATCAATATGCACTCATGAGTTTGAACATATCACCACATAAAATAACGGATACTCCGTGTCGAGGTGGTATTGTAACCGTGTCAGATAACACACATAATATTATGCCAGGGTTCAGAATGGTTGCCTTCAAGTTGTGGGGAGGCAGGGTGCATTCCAAAACTTGTGAAAGTTTTCTCCTCTCTCCAAAAATCCTATTTAAAAATTTGAATTAATACATAGTTTTAAAAACAGTACAAAAAAGTTGTCTGAAATTTTTTCAAATAAATCTGAAAATCAACTAGACAATATTTGAGAGAGGTAGGAAAAAGAATCAATTCATTTGGACTTATATTTAAAAAGTTATAGCTAGTCAAAGTTTAGTCAACTTTCTGTTTTTAAAATAAAACAAAAAAAAGAAAAACGTTTCGAATTAAAACACGTCGAAGGCGTACTCGGGTGTTTACGTCTCCACTTATCCAGCATGGACTGGCGCGTGGTCGCTGACAGTGGGTCCAGGGGGCCCACCGGTCAGGTTTGACCGGTCGTCCCTCCCTCCTCTTCCTCTGCCCGAGCGGAGGCAGGACTCCGGCGATCGTCGCCGGCGATTGGCGGCTCCTCGCGGGGCTCTGAGGGCGGGGATGGATCCGCCAGTCCAAGGCGGTCCTCCCGGTGGTTGCTATGTCAACTGGCATAATCATACTGTTTGCTGCATGGGGTCTGCCGAGTTGGGGCATCAGAAATGACCAGTGTAGTTGGGTTGGAGTCTGCTAGAGTTGGGGTATTTTGTAGGTCAGGTGATATTGCAACTACACCTAATGGGCTATTTGATTTATCAGGTGCCACTACCTTTTCCAAATACTTTGCTTGTGCTCCTCCACGATCAGAAATCGCCCTCTTCCTTTTGAACGTCTGATACACAAGAACAACATTTGAATGGATAAATATGGTATGATGACAGATGGATTATGTACTGAAAATGGATAGGCAGGGCGTATTCACATACACGATGTGGAAACTAAGCTAATGGTAGTTCAACAAAGTAGAAGCAATGCAAAGCATCAGTTGCAAGATATGTGCGAGCAATGTAACCTTGGAAAGTTAGAGCAAGTACCTTGATGGGTGAATAAGATAGGGAATCTTCCTCTAACTCCTCCACTAGGGAGCTACATTGACTTAGGTCTCCCTCTAGCTCAGAATCACTGTTAGGATCATATTCTGAGCATGAATCTGTAGGTGGAGAGGGTTTGCATTGCATTGCATCCAGACTTGATTTCAGTCCCTTAATAACAAGTTTGAAAGCCATGGCATTGTTCTTCTTTATTCTTTTCATGCACACAAGCTCATAATCATTATGATGTTGTTCAGAATCTGAGAATCATGAAATCATAAAAAGTAGTCAGATTATCTATGGAATGCATTGCGGATTCAACTCGGAGAGTGTCTCCCTATAAACCCCTACATATGCAAAGTTCACCTCCCCAACCGTGCTGACCAGACCACACACAGAAATACAAACCCCTTATGTCTCTATAACAGGCATGCACACATTTCAAAACTGAAGTAGGAACATTAGAATCATATGAAATTCGTATATGAACAAATAAACTAAGCAATTATGAGTGGCGTAATGTTTAGCTTCAAGGGTGGAGTGTTGGTAGTGCGACACAAAGCAAGTAGGCAGATTGTATTCCATGCAAAAGATCGAAACCTATGTAAAAGCTGGAAATGACACTTTCTTTCTATACAATGCAGTGTTCGTTACCCACACATGATGGAAAAGATCACATAGAGAAATACTATTCACTCAGGTCTACGGTTCCAGTATTTAGAAACAGGGTGGTCCACCCTAAAAGAATATTGACAACAAATATGACAAGGCAAGCATAGATGTAGTGAATCAATCATTTACTTGTGAGCTTATTAGGACAAGTATGCAGAATTGTAACTGCAGTAAGAGACCGTCCAAAATCTGAATGAATAAGCTTGTCTAGCACTTATTGTTTGCAACTAATCGACGTGAATAATTGGATATTATATCGAATGAGTAAGAAAGACAAGTAAAATTGTCAACAAACATGGCTTGCAGTAGTAATCTAGGTCAATGTCAGTACGACCAACAATCCAAAATGACTAGTTTCTATTCCGAGGGCCGGAATTTGAAAACCCTGTGAACTTTAGAGGTACTAAAGATTACCGAAATACATCTGAACCATTAAGTGTAGGTAGCACTGAGCACACAACAAACCCTAATGACAGTCCTGCGTAATGAGTAATGAATCAATTAGAAAATGGGTGATGAGGAGTGGCTGCTGAGTGTTGAGGACGTATCTCAGGATAAATCGGGTTGGCTTGGTGGGTGCTGCACGCCTGAGCCCTGAACGGACTGGGAAGGTAGGCACGGCGGCGCGCCCGGGCAGCGGTGACGCTGTTGGGCGAGCTGTTGGGCGAGTCATGCCATCCGGGGACGGCAAGTCGCCGGCGAGGCAGGCGGCTGGGGGCGAGTAGAGATTGGAAGTGCGCAGCAGAACAGAGGGGAAACGGGGCCTGGGACGACCCAAAATCCCAGGGTGGGCCAGCCCACCGTGGGCACCCTGTAGAGATACACACCCGAGCGGCGAACATGCATTTTTGAAACTAATTTAGGAACATTTAGCTGACAAATTAAACAACTCTGTTTTAGTAATATCAGATTCATATTTTGAACATCTAAGCTTGTTTAGCTTGATGCGTGGAGCAGTGTTATTATGACACGAAGCACATATTCTGATCGTATAGTGATCATAAAAGGGGGAAACTCTAAGCATATTTTTTTAGCAAAAGAGGGTTTTCCCTCCGATTTCTATTAAAGAAACCACCACGGAACCAACATGATCAATTAAACCCTAAGCATGATCAATTAAACCATATGATGGCTGTGCCATGGCAGATTTGAAGCTGCAAACCGGAGAGATGATATTTAGCATCCATTGTTTGCTTCGAACTAAGAACTAAATTCTAAGAGCTGAAAAGAAAGTAGAGTAACCAAGTTAAGATCTATTTTCTGGTTGAGATCAAAAAGTTGAGGAGATATGAAGTACCACCTCTCTTGCGGCACCGTGTAGGTATCGGGGGTGCAATGGCTGTCGGTGGCGTTGAAGCAGATCTGCGACGGTAGACGGGTGCATCGGGGGATAAGTCCCATTGCGGTGGAAGAGAAGGTCGTGTGAGTGGCCCCGACAAAGAGGACGACGATGCCGATGAAGCGAGAGGACGCGATGCAAGGCTATTGGTCCGTCGTCGTGGATGAGAAACGTCCATCTCTAGCAGTGGACGACGTGGTCTTGGTAGGCGCTACGGCATGGTGGAGGACGGTGGCGATGGATGTGGTGGAGGACGGCAGCGATGGATGGGGTGGCGGACGGAGGCTGGTGTGGGGATGGGGTGTTCTAGAGCGGACGGTGTATGAATGGGAAAATGGAGGGAGAGGTACGGGGAACCATGTTTTTGGGGCGCGCCTGTCTGAAATATGGGAAAGTTACGAACTTAGCCCCCATTTAGAATTTGGATGTCTCGTCGGTTGGGGATAGGACGGTAATCTCGCATCTCGCCAATATTTGCCTAGAGCGATTTCGGGCGAGGAGAGGGGGGTTGGCGCCCATGGTTGGCGCCCATGGTGTATGAACGGGGCTGACAGGTAGGGCGGTTGTGTCACGTCTGAGTGAATTTACAAACCTGCCCCTATTGAAAATATTTACCTACATCGATTTCGGCCGAGTCGAGTTAGTTTGACGCCCACCGTGTATGAATGGGGAATGGAGGGAGAAACAGAGGTCTTTCGGACGAGCTTGAATCAAATGTGTTTTGCCGCCCATGTTTGACGCCCACTTTGTCGGTATGGGCTCAGAGGCGGTCGTGTCACGTCTAATTGAAGTTACTAACCTACCCCTATTTAGAGCAGTGGAAATCGGGACGATGGATTCTCCGTGTAATGGGTAGACAGTAATTTCCATCTCCCAAACACTTGGCTTCGGGCAGCCGATGTGGGAGTGGACATTTTGTAGCTTCTTTTGAATTTTGGGACAATAAGCATCCACGTTTAGCCTGGCAACTAAATTGGAATCCATTTTGTATTCCTATATGAATCTTTATAAATCATTCTGTGTGTTTTTATATATCTTCAAAAGGACGACAAAGATGTATTCCACTGTCATACATGAATATGGTTTACAAATGCCGATACTCAAATTCAGAAACTAGTATCCAGTTTAAGGTGAATTCGAATATTTGAAACACTTCATGTCCAACTCAAATGTCACACGCAGCATAATGTGTACTCCCATTTAGATATGTACACAAGTGATGTATCAAGATTCAAATACCGAGTCAATCAACCAAGAATGTACAGAACTAACAGACATATAAACACTTATAGAGTATATGAATCAATAATATCAACTAACATACATAAGCCAGGCCGCTGTACTTTTTTTTGGCTACAACAACATATTTTTTTAGCCAGCATCTTGGCCCTTTCCAATGCGTGCCACGATCCATCTATACTACTACTATTGCTGAATGCACATTCAGCCCAATTGGCATATTTGTAGGTCTGGCACAACAATCCAAATGAAATGTCTCCGAGTCTTATCAATTAATACAGACTTGTGCTCAAATAAAATTACAAACCAAAAAACAAAAAAATATTACATGATCTCTAAAACAAATGGTTTGATTAATTACATGAACAGACAACACAAAGGTTATTCAACTATGGAAAGAACAGTTCACCTATGATTTACCAAGTAGGAATTTAATTTCCTTTTTTCCTTCAGGACCTTAACAATCTGGTCAGTCTCAGCTTGCTTCGTTTTGAAATCCACCAAATATTTAATGGTTGTCTTGAGTACTGCTTGTGATTGTGCTGTTTGCTTCCTCAACATGTCAACTTCATCTCTAAGTGCAGAAGCAGAATCTCTTTCTACCACTAGTTTAGCCTCTAGAGCATCAGCAGTTGGCAATTCATAATGCACGATTGGGCCGGTGCCACTGCTGTGGGATGATGCAACGTCCATGGGGACCTCGCTCTTTGATCTTGGGCTAACCTGTTTTGCCATTAGAGTTCTGATTGGATTCAGAAAAGTTGAAGTTAGCAAAACATCTCAACTGGGAGTTATAACAGCAAACCAGTTAAACAAACAAGGAATTAAAGAGTTTCAATTGGATGCTGAAAAGTACTCCCTCCGTCCCATAATGTAAGACGTTTTTTAACACTATGCTAGTGTGAAAAAACGTCCTCTATTATGGGATGGAGGGATTAGTTATTAACATCATTGTAACCCGCTGTTGGAGCAGCAAAGCAGTTAAACAAACAAGTAGATATTTAAGTTAAGGCAAACAGGTAATTCTTAACAGTAAGTATCAAACACATAGATAGGCGCAGTCTACAATATGATTAATAGGTTGTGCTATTATGTAATCAGTAGCAAACTAAATTAAGCCAAGCAACGTAATTGAACAATTTTGTAATAAGTGGCTAACTAAAATTCCGAGAAGCAGGTAACTGAACTTACGCTAGTTCTTTGTACAGGCACACTGCAACTTCTTTTTCGCTTACAAGGATGTACAAAGGAGTCCATGGCATCAGTTGCTTGGATACGCAGTCCCAATACTTCTTTCTTCCCACACTGCATGGGTAAGTCGAATGGTTAATCTAGTAAGATGGTGCGTCCTTGATATGTTATATGAGGACGTGTAGTCACACTAGTTGTAGCCAAACACATCACACTGGCTTTTACTGTATATTTCATGCGATTACTTTTGGCATATCGAGATCTAAGCAATCTACAATAGGATGAAAAGACTGGCATCCTTCACATTATTGGCGAACTCAGTTCATAGAAACAAGCAATTCAACCATTCTGTGGGTAAATCAAAAGCGCCACTGGAATATTTTTCACTATCCAATCATACACGCAAAAAGGGGAGATGCCATCATAGGGGCTGGTATGGGCGGCTGCCTCAGGTGGCTGGAAAGTGTGCACCTAGTTTGAGTCGTCCAGGTTGGCCCACGCTAGTTTTGTTCGTCCCAATGCACGAGCAGGCACTGTAAAAAATGAAGAAAAATGTTTCAATTTGGATGGGCCAATAACATAAGTGCAAGGCAGGACCTATAGCAGGCTCACGGCCCAAACGAGCGCCTCCCATATCGATCGACAGCAGGAAAAATCCCAATTCATTCGCTCCAGCCTCTAGTTTGGTTCGCTCCTAACCTAGCCGCCACTAGACAGACCGACACAGCACTTCCTCACACCGTCGTTGGAGGGCGGTCGCCGGGCTTCAAGCGAACAGAAGGACAAGAAGATAAAGATCCAACCCTGGGTGTAGCCTGCGTGGGAGGCAGTGGTGGCAGCACGGGCATGGCATCGAGCTTGCGCAAACGGACAGTCGCAGCTTGCAAGATGTCACAGCCCCAGATCAGCCCTTGTTTGTTTTTGCTTTAGCATCCATGCAACATGTTTAAATTTTATGAAATTTGAAATGGGGATGACCAAGCCCTAGCACCAAAGCATTGCAAATAGGTTCAACTTCAAAATATTTTCAAAGGACCCAAATTGGTTTGCAAAAATGTTCATGATTACTGGAAAAGGGTGAAAACCATATCCAGAGATGATGGATATTTTTCCAAGACATTTTTGGATTTTTGAATTAAATCCTATTGTATTTGACCTTGGGCATTTAAATACTATAAATAATTTAAATGTTCAAATAAATGTTGGAAATTGTTAAGGGTCACTGAAATAATTCAGAAAGCACCCATAATTGTTTCCAGGATTTTATAAAATGATTTGATATTTTAAGTCAAATCAAAACAAACAACAGAAATAGAAATAGAAAAGAGGAAATAAAAGAAAGGGAGAGAAGGCCACCAGGCCACCTACCTAACTTACCTGGCGCCCACTTACCTGGCCCAGCACGGCCCAGCCCATCTCCACTCCCCCTGTCGTCTTCCTCCTCGCCAGAAGGACCGAGGCATGGCGCGCGCCCGAGAGGCCTCGGCCACCTCCTGCTTCCCCTGGCCACCTCCTGCTTCCTCCTCGACGCCCCGGTGACGCCACGCGCCTCCCCGACCCCCTCTCACCTCTCCCTCACTCGCTGCACCCTCTCTCCCTCCCCTGACTCCCTTCCCCGAGCTCACCCGAGAGTCGCCGTCGCCGCCGTTCGCCATAGCTGCAGCCACCAGCCCTCCCTCGCCCTTCCGCCAGTTCCAGAAGCTCCGCCGCTGACCTCTACACCGTCCCCGCCAAGCCACACGAGCGGACGCGCCCTGCAGCGGCTTCCCCGACCCCTTCTTCAGGCTTCGGCCGCCGAGATCGCCGGCGACTGTGTGCCCTCCCTGACGCCTCCCCGAGCTCCCCGAGGCCACCGTCGCAACCCCTGTGAGCCTCCGGTCGATTCTCCTCTTCTCCCCGCGTCGATTTCGCGCCCTAGCCGGCGAAGTCGTCACCATGGCTTGAGCAAGCCCAGTTTGCCCCTGAGCATGTCATCACGCTCGCGCTGCTCCCAGGAGCCGATCTAGCCCACCCGTTTGTCTCACCGTGCACCACAACGCCGATTCCAAGCACACCCGAACTCCGGCCGCCGCCTTGGAGCTCGCCGTCGTCGGCTCCGGCCACCATAGGTCCGGCCACCACCACCGTTCGACGCATGCCACTGCGTGCGTTTGAATGCAACTAACCGCGCTCGAAATGATGCCCTGAGGGCGATTTCCGAAGCCCGCCGCCGCACCTGGCCTCGTCGGCGTCATGTCGCCGGTGGGGTTGACCCACTTGACCACGGCGGAACCCCCCCTGGGTCGATGACAGGTGGGGCCAGCCCCTATTAATTAGTCTAGGTGTTAGATTAGTTAACGCTAATTAATTTAGTTAATTATTTAAGCCACTGACATGTGGGCCCAGCCCTGCTGACATTTTCGTTAGTATTAGTTTAACCCTAATCAACCCGGTTAACCAACTGAGTCACTGACACGCGGGACCCACTGTCAGGTTTGACCTGGACCCGCCTAGTTGACCTGTTGACATCAGCATGACCTAGTGCTGACGCAATAAATCATTTTCTGGTTTTAAAATAATTCAGGTAATTCCAGAAAATTGTAAAAACTTCTAAAAATCATAGAAATTCAACCGTAACTCCAAATTAAATAATTTATATATGAAAAATTATCAGAAAAATTCAAGGAATCCATCTGTACCATTTTCATGCATGTTAGAACAACTTATAGCTGCTGTTTAGCACAAATCAATTAAATGGCATTTGAATAATCACATATGGAGTTTGAATTTGAATCTTGTATTCAAACCAACTTCATTTAATATGTTGCTAGTTGCATTAGCTCAAAACACATTCATATTGCCATGTCATAGCATGCATCATATTGTGCATTGCATTGATCGTGTTTCTTCTGTGTTTGCCGGTGTTGTTCTCCCTCGGTAGACGTTGTACCGACGATGTGATCGTTCACACTGATGAAGACTCAATGTTATCTTCAGAAGTGCCAGGCATGCAAAACCCCCTTGTTCATTCCGATACAATCCTACTCTCTCGCCCTGCTCTCTTTTACTGCATTAAGACAACAACGATTCAACTGTTACTTGCTGCGGTAGCTGAACCCCTTTATCCTTTGCATGACCTATCATGCCACAGTAAATAGATGAAACCCACTAGCATGAGTAGGAGTTGTTTGAGCCCTGTTGTGCCTACTCATTCATGCTTGTTTGTCATGCCTGCTACTGCTTAGAGTTGAGTCAGGTCTGATTCATCGGGGATGAATCAGAGGTGTGTGAACATGTCCTACTGTGTGTGAGCTAAGTGTGTGAATACGATTTGGTAAAGGTAGCGGTGAGAGGCCATGTAGGAGTACATGGTGGGTTGTCTCATTGCAGCCGTCCTCAGGAACTGAGTTCTGTGTTTGTGATCCATGATTCAGCTACTACCACGCATTGGGCCCGAAACCAATGGACCCTCTCGGCTTCGTGATCACCCTTGTCCTCTGTCCAGGAGTTGCAAGTAGTTTCTGGTGTTTGTAGTATGCTGGAGGCCGTGGACAGCGCTGACCGGAGGGGTGGGCTGTGATGCGGTAGGCACGTGGCCGGGTATACCGGGCGCCCGTTTGGTGTCACGGAACATTGTTCACATCGTTTGGGGCTGTGAGCGAAACTCCGGTCGGATCTCCTCATGGATGGAACCCGAATAGGCGATAAACCTGGACTAGAGACTTGAGTGTTTAGGCAGGCTGTGGCCGACACCCATGTTGGGCTTCCGCTTGAAGGTTGCCGAGTACATGTCGTGTAAACGGCGGTAAGTGGTGAGAGCGTGTGTGAAGAAGTACACCCCTGCAGGGTTAACATCATCTATTCGAATAGCCCTGTCCGCGGAAAAGGACTTCTGGGTTGCTTATATCAGTTCATAGACAAGTGAAAGTGGATACTTTAAAATGCGCAAGATAAGCGTGAGTGCTATGGATGGCGTTCTCGTAGGGAGACGGGAGCGGATCCATAGTGGTGTATTGATATGGTGAATATGTGGACTCGTGTGCGCCACCTCAAAAGAGTTACTTGCAGTCGTAGTTCAGGATAGCCACCGAGTCAAAGCTGGCTTGCTGCAGTTAAACCCCACCATCCCCTTGTTGATAATGATGCATATGTAGTTAGTTCTGATGTAAGCCTTGCTGGGTACATTTGTACTCACGTTTGCCTATTTTATATTTTTGCAGAGAGACTTCGGTCTCGCTAGTAGTACCGCATGGACTTCGACGTTTAGCTTGTTACCTCAGTTACGATCTTGTGCCCTCGGCAGGATCTGGTAGATAGTCAGGCTTCTTAGCCTTTTCCATTTATAGTTGTCTGTACTCAGACATGATAGCTTCCGTTGGTGCTTTGACTTGTATGCTCTGATTGTCGGGTCATGAGACCCATGTTGTAATATCTCGCTCCTCGGAGCCTAATGAATAAATACTTGAGTTGTAGAGTCATGTTGTGATGCCATGTTGTATTTGCACATATCGAGCATATTGTGTGTATGTTATCGAAATGCTTGGTATGTGTGGGATCTGGCTATCTAGTTGTTTATCCTTAGTAGCCTCTCTTACCGGGAAATGTCTCCTAGTGTTTCACTGAGCCATGGTAGCTTGCTACTGCTCTAGAACACTTAGGCTGGCCGGCATGTGTCCTTCTTCGTTCCTGTGTCTGTCCCTTCGGGGAAATGTCACGCGATGAATACCGGAGTCCTGTTAGCCGCTACAGCCCGGTTCACCGGAGTCCTGCTAGCCCAGTGCTACAGCCTGGATTCACTCGCTGATGACCGACACGTTCGATGCTGGGTCATGGATGCCTGTCCCTGTAAGTCTGTGCCACTTTGGGTTCACGACTAGCCATGTCAGCCGGGGCTCCTTATCATATGGATGCTAGCGACACTATCATATACGTGTGCCAAAAGGCGCAAACGGTCTCGGGCAAAGGTAAGGCAACACCCGTGGGAATACCGTGCGTGAGGCCGCAAAGTGATATGAGGTGTTACATGCTAGATCGATGTGGCATTGAGTCGGGGTCCTGACAGCGTTGGTATCAGAGCTTGACTGCCTGTAGGATTACCAAGCCAAACTGGTCGAAGTTGAGTCTAGAAATTCTTTAGTTATATAAGGGAATTGATTGTGGGATGGAACGTAAGGCTCTTTTTACTCCTTATACCTTATGCCCTTCTGATCTGAGTCATCATCTTCTCTTCTACGGGGATTAAGAACTAGGCTATCTCTTCTTTCCATCAGGATCACGTGTTACTAGTCCGTAGACTTATAAGATTGTCCGATTTAAGCTTGAGTCCAGTTCCTACTACTTCTGTATGTTAACTGATGATCTCGAAACCTTGATATTGTGCTTCTGAGTGGTTATGCCACCATTTTGTAGTATGTCTCAAATCTTTTCTGAGCATTTACAGCCGTTATGCTGTCCGAGTCATCCCAGGTTTCTAAATAGTCTGATGCATTTGCAAAATCCTTTCCCTCTGGTTTCGATGTTCCTTTATGCCAGCTCAATCACACTAATTGTTGAGTTGAGGCATTCTATTGCCTTGGCATTTATGTTGGAATTATTATTATGACCCTAGGTGTCTCAGGGGATCATCTAGTGGTCTAGCCATGATTTGTGTCCTAGTGTGATGATTCTGGCCTTTATTCTCGAAAGCATTCCGTGATGCTACTTGTAGTAGGTATTCTACTCCTGGGTTTTGAACCCGAGATTCACTCTACTTACCTCATGTTGATAGTGTTTGCTAGTTCCTTTAGGATATTAGTAACCTTTGCGATAGTTCTCGAGGTTCGTGGTACATCCTTCTTCCAATTACCATGAACCATTCTTGGCAGGAGTTCTTCTGAACCAAAAGATGACAACAAGAGTGCTCTCGATGAGTTCTCCATGCTATATTGTGACTCTGCCAGCTCAACCTTTCTGCATGGGATATCCGGAAGAATTATGTTGAACTTGGTTCGACATACTAATCTATGCATCCACAACTCAGAAAGTTATATGTTCCTTTGAGTTGTCCCTCTTTAGTTGTCTACTGATCTTCGTCTATCAATTGATAGTCAAGAGTATGCGTGCGTTCGTTTATCGATGCCTATTACTCTTGTGGTCCGTCAAGCCATTCTATTGCGGAATGACTAGGAGAAACAAACTCCAGTACCTCTTCCCTATCCAGGATTGGGTCAAAGAAGTTGTGCTCCGCAGATCAAATTGCTAATCCAGCTTTTGTTCTGCTCTACCTTGGAGTATTACATATTTTATATCGAGATTGTTATAGGAATTGCACACCATCCTATGAACTCTTGGTACAGTGATACTTCTTGCCATCATTGTTCATTCCTCGGTTCCTGTGTTATTGTAACCGGAATGCCGACAAATGAATCATGGCGTGTGAAATCAATATTGCTAGCAACTCTGTTGCTTGGTAGTTAAATGGACGATAACCTCATTCTTAGCATGTTGATTATTGAATCGTCACCCTAAGATTGATTGTGCTACCTAGTCCCTATTTCTGGTGCACTCCTCGACCAATGAGTTAGGAATTATTTCAAGTCCTCACTCATTGATCATGTCGTCTTGCCCTCAAAAGCAAGATTGTTCTCGAGCTTAGTAACATACCGGTGGTTCGTGACTTTCCAAATATCTTCTTGGAAGTGTTACCGGGTTGTTTCCTGACTGTTATGTTGAGCTCGTGATCAAGTTGGTTTCTTGTGAATCACCCTTTCTCCAAGAATCTGTGTTGGATATCCCTGAGCTAGTTGGTTAAGCTAGACAACAACTTGGAGAGCTAGAAGATAAAGGCTTCTCCGACTTAGTTCATATTAAGGGATATCTTGTATGTATGTTGAAGAAAGATGATGTCTTCATCGATTGGTCCCTGTGATCAGTTGTTGGACCTATTATCTTGTTAAAACTTTGAATTGAGTGTGGGCTATTCTCAAATCAAATCAGAACCAACGATGTTCGTAATGTTGTCTTACTCGTGGTTGTTTCTTCGAGCATACACCATTTTATCTTTTGGGTCTGACCAATGCTATCACCTTGTTCACATAATTGTGGAATTCCACTTATATGGAAACCTGGATGAATTGTTGTAGAGCCCATCAGCAACATTTTATATCCTCCATGATTCGGGTTGAACATGCAACTAGTATTGGAAACTTATATAAGCATTATCTTTGTGTTTCGTTCATGAAGAATATGCTTGGATGAAAGAAGTGAGTCCCTCTAATTCATGTGCATTTGATGAAAGTTGCCGCCATGAATTTGAGAAAGTTAGTTTTGCTTCCTCTAGAATCATCGCAAGTCAGTCATGCACACGTGCGAAGTATTCTGTGGTCTGGAGACTTGCAACCTTCATTCCATATGTATCCCTAGCACACCAAGCCCCTGATTGATTTGTTCAAGGAAAAGGAGTTGCTGTGCAAATACTAGTTCATGCACAAGATTCCTATATCCTCAATGGTGGTTCCCTACCAGAACTCGGTAGTGTTTTATGGTAAGACTACCATGTGATCATGTTTGTCTGAGACAGCGTGTTCACACATGTGTAGCAGAACCAGCTCATGTTTTGGAACTGACTATTGTAGTTCATTCCTCGAGAATCTCGCAACGTCATCTCGTCAATTTGTGTTGCAAACTTTCGTTTTTCTTCCTAGACTCGATGAGTCTGGAATATCCTGACACCAACCAGATCTGAATCTCAGGCAGATATAATGGTTGGAACATTTCCCAAGAACTATAATACTGGTCCCTCGATAACCGGTAAAGTGGATGTCATGGCCAACACACCCAGCCGGAAGACCTATTATTGTAGTATCTTGATTGAAGAAGTTGGCCACCTCCCCATAAGGACTTCGTAGGATTTACTCCTTAGATGTTCCTTATGGATTTCTTTTGTGTTCCCGAAGTCCGATCTTTACCTGATGTTCTAGATGTCAAACCATATCTATTAATGGATTATGCTATCACATCAGGGAGAACATTAAAAGCGGAGTGCTAAATGTCTCTCGGTCGATCATCTAGATTTTGATCCCTTGGCCTCGCTAAGGTGAAATCTGAGAAAGTGTTATCTTTCTTTGCATCCGCATCTTCCACCGGTATTCATCATGGTAGTAAGTTGTGTTGCCAGGATCCTTGACATGGATGTTGGTAGAATCTTGATGATTGTGGAAATGCTCAAGTTCTTGAGAGCACGCACAAGCACTACGTGTTATCATCGGCACTAACTTGGATTCCTCTCAGTTTTCCTCGACAATGCTATGACCCTTTCAAACAGTGAATTCACTCTCTATTGTTGGGTTCTTCCCCAGTTACCAGAATCATTCCCAACATTTGCATTTTGTTCCCAGCTTGCACCGCCAATGTGCCATTCTACCATGGGTCTCTTCCATTTCCGGTGGTAAGCAAATTCATCCATTATGTTGTCTTCAACAAGGTAATCCACATCATCCAAGTCCGAGTATGCCATTCTACCGACCCCCGCCAAACGATTGCTGTGATTTGCCTTAGGCTGATATAGAGAGTCTCAATGACCTCTATAACAAAGGTAATTCTTTTTGCCACTTAAGGTAATAATCTACGAATCACCCTCCTCCAGGATGTTTCGTCGTGGTATCGTGGCCACTCAACTCCTCGCTACGTTGACAATCGTTTACCACCTTCTTAGGTGTGGAATTGTTGTCTACCTAGCGAGCCCTCGTCATCTGTCTCACTCCATTTCCTCAGATGTATGCTTCGTGTCTCAGCTCGAGAGATGTGACAATGTCTCATCCCATGAGTTGATCTTGAGTTGTTCGGTCTTCGAGAAGATCGATCCTTCTAGAGTTTTCCTTTCCTCTTCTTGTCATGATTAGCTAGAGTTCTCAGAGCATCACGACGAGACAAAGATGGAGATTGAATCAACGTTCATTTGAAGTGCAACCTGGATCGTGAAGATTGTGCTAGTTTGCGTTCCCCCTTCACCTTACCCTACACTTGAATCTCGGGACGAGATTTTTGTTTAATGGGGGTGAGCTGTCACAGCCCCAGATCAGCCCTTGTTTGTTTTTGCTTTAGCATCCATGCAACATGTGTAAATTTTATGAAATTTGAAATGGGGATGACCAAGCCCTAGCACCAAAGCATTGCAAATAGGTTCAACTTCAAAATATTTTCAAAGAACCCAAATTGGTTTGCAAAAATGTTCATGATTACTGGAAAAGGGTGAAAACCATATCCAGAGATGATGGATATTTTTCCAAGACATTTTTGGATTTTTGAATTAAATCCTATTGTATTTGACCTTGGGCATTTAAATACTATAAATAATTTAAATGTTCAAATAAATGTTGGAAATTGTTAAGGGTCACTGAAATAATTCAGAAAGCACCCATAATTGTTTCCAGGATTTTATAAAATGATTTGATATTTTAAGTCAAATCAAAACAAACTACAGAAATAGAAATAGAAAAGAGGAAATAAAAGAAAGGGAGAGAAGGCCACCAGGCCACCTACCTAACTTACCTGGCGCCCACTTACCTAGCCCAGCACGGCCCAGCCCATCTCCACTCCCCCTGTCGTCTTCCTCCTCGCCAGAAGGACCGAGGCGTGGCGCGCGCCCGAGAGGCCTCGGCCACCTCCTGCTTCCCCTGGCCACCTCCTGCTTCCTCCTCGACGCCCCAGTGACGCCACGCGCCTCCCCGACCCCCTCTCACCTCTCCCTCACTCGCTGCACCCTCTCTCCCTCCCCTGACTACCTTCCCCGAGCTCACCCGAGAGTCGCCGTCGCCGCCGTTCGCCATAGCCGCAGCCACCAGCCCTCCGTCGCCCTTCCGCCAGTTCCAGAAGCTCCGCCGCTGACCTCTACACCGTCCCCGCCAAGCCACATGAGCGGACGCGCCCTGCAGCGGCTTCCCCGACCTCTTCTTCAAGCTTCGGCCGCCGAGATCGCCGGCGACCGTGTGCCCTCCCTGACGCCTCCCCCAGCTCCCCGAGGCCACCGTAGCAACCCCTGTGAGCCTCCGGTCGATTCCCCTCTTCTCCCCGCGTCGATTTTGCGCCCTAGCCACAGATGCACATAGCCGAGTTGTGCTCGCCGCCGGCGAAGTCGTCACCATGGCTTGAGCAAGCCCAGTTTGCCCCTGAGCATGTCATCGCGCTCGCGCTGCTCCCAGGAGCCGATCTAGCCCACCCGTTCGTCTCACCGTGCACCACAACGCCGATTCCAAGCACACCCGAACTCCGGCCGCCGCCTTGGAGCTCGCCGTCGTCGGCTCCGGCCACCATAGGTCCGGCCACCACCACCGTTCGACGCGTGCCACTGCGTGCGTTTGAATGCAACTAACCGCGCTCGAAATGATGCCCTGAGGGCGATTTCCGAAGCCCGCCGCCGCACCTGGCCTCGTCGGCGTCATGTCGCCGGTGGGGTTGACCCACTTGACCACGGCGGAACCCCCCTGGGTCGATGACAGGTGGGGCCAGCCCCTGTTAATTAGTCTAGGTGTTAGATTAGTTAACGCTAGTTAATTATTTAAGCCACTGACATGTGGGCCCAGCCCTGCTGACATTTTCGTTAGTATTAGTTTAACCCTAATCAACCCGGTTAACCAACTGAGTCACTGACACGCGGGACCCACTGTCAGGTTTGACCTGGACCCGCCTAGTTGACCTGCTGACATCAGCATGACCTAGTGCTGACGCAATAAATCATTTTCTGGTTTTAAAATAATTCAGGTAATTCCAGAAAATTGTAAAAACTTCTAAAAATCATAGAAATTCAACTGTAACTCCAAATTAAATAATTTATATATGAAAAATTATCAGAAAAATTCAAGGAATCCATCTGTACCATTTTCATGCATGTTAGAACAACTTATAGCCGCTGTTTAGCACAAATCAATTAAATGGCATTTGAATAATCACATATGGAGTTTGAATTTGAATCTTGTATTCAAACCAACTTCATTTAATCTGTTGCTAGTTGCATTAGCTCAAAACCCATTCATATTGCCATGTCATAGCATGCATCATATTGTGCATTGCATTGATCGTGTTTCTTCTGTGTTTGTCGGTGTTGTTCTCCCTCGGTAGACGTTGTACCGACGATGTGATCGTTGACACTGATGAAGACTCAATGTTATCTTCAGAAGTGCCAGGCAAGCAAAACCCCCTTGTTCATTCCGATACAATCCTACTCTCTCGCCCTGCTCTCTTTTACTGCATTAAGACAACAACGATTCAACTGTTACTTGCTGCGGTAGCTGAACCCCTTTATCCTTTGCATGACCTGTCATGCCACAGTAAATAGATGAAACCCACTAGCATGAGTAGGAGTTGTTTGAGCCCTGTTGTGCCTACTCATTCATGCTTGTTTGTCATGCCTGCTACTGCTTAGAGTTGAGTCAGGTCTGATTCATCGGGGATGAATCAGAGGTGTGTGAACATGTCCTACTGTGTGTGAGCTAAGTGTGTGAATACGATTTGGTAAAGGTAGCGGTGAGAGGCCATGTAGGAGTACATGGTGGGTTGTCTCATTGCAGCCGTCCTCAGGAACTGAGTTCTGTGTTTGTGATCCATGATTCAGCTACTACCACGCATTGGGCCCGAAACCAATGGACCCTCTCGGCTTCTTGATCACCCTTGTCCTCTGTCCAGGAGTTGCAAGTAGTTTCTGGTGTTTGTAGTATGCTGGAGGCCGTGGACAGCGCTGACCGGAGGGGTGGGCTGTGATGCGGTAGGCACGTGGCCGGGTATACCGGGCGCCCGTTTGGTGTCACGGAACCCTGTTCACATCGTTTGGGGCTGTGAGCGAAACTCCGGCCGGATCTCCTCATGGATGGAACCCGAATAGGCGATAAACCTGGACTAGAGACTTGAGTGTTTAGGCAGGCCGTGGCCGACACCCACGTTGGGCTTCCGCTTGAAGGTTGCCGAGTACATGTCGTGTAAACGGCGGTAAGTGGTGAGAGCGTGTGTGAAGAAGTACACCCCTGCAGGGTTAACATCATCTATTTGAATAGCCGTGTCCGCGGAAAAGGACTTCTGGGTTGCTTATATCAGTTCATAGACAAGTGAAAGTGGATACTTTAAAATGCGCAAGATAAGCGTGAGTGCTATGGATGGCGTTCTCGTAGGGAGACGGGAGCGGATCCATAGTGGTGTATTGATATGGTGAATATGTGGACTCGTGTGCGCCACCTCAAAAGAGTTACTTGCAGTCGTAGTTCAGGATAACCACCGAGTCAAAGCTGGCTTGCTGCAGTTAAACCCCACCATCCCCTTGTTGATAATGATGCATATGTAGTTAGTTCTGATGTAAGCCTTGCTGGGTACATTTGTACTCACGTTTGCCTATTTTATGTTTTTGCAGAGAGACTTCGGTCTCGCTAGTAGTACCGCGTGGACTTCGATGTTTAGCTTGTTACCTCAGCTACGATCTTGTGCCCTCGGCAGGATCTGGTAGATAGTCAGGCTTCTCAGCCTTTTCCATTTATAGTTGTCTGTACTCAGACATGATAGCTTCCGTTGGTGCTTTGACTTGTATGCTCTGATTGTCGGGTCATGAGACCCATGTTGTAATATCTCGCTCCTCGGAGCCTAATGAATAAATACTTGAGTTGTAGAGTCATGTTGTGATGCCATGTTGTATTTGCACATATCGAGCATATTGTGTGTATGTTATTGAAATGCTTGGTATGTGTGGGATCTGGCTATCTAGTTGTTTATCCTTAGTAGCCTCTCTTACCGGGAAATGTCTCCTAGTGTTTCACTGAGCCATGGTAGCTTGCTACTGCTCCGGAACACTTAGGCTGGCCGGCATGTGTCCTTCTTCGTTCCTGTGTCTGTCCCTTCGGGGAAATGTCACGCGATGAATACCGGAGTCCTGTTAGCCGCTACAGCCCGGTTCACCGGAGTCCTGCTAGCCTAGTGCTACAGCCTGGATTCACTCGCTGATAACCGACACGTTCGATGCTGGGTCATGGATGCCTGTCCCTGTAAGTCTGTGCCACTTTGGGTTTACGACTAGCCATGTCAGCCCGGGCTCCTTATCATATCGATGCTAGCGACACTATCATATACGTGTGCCAAAAGGCGCAAACGGTCCCGGGCAAAGGTAAGGCGACACCCGTGGGAATACCGTGCATGAGGCCGCAAAGTGATATGAGATGTTACATGCTAGATCGATGTGGCATTGAGTCGGGGTCCTGACACAAGAGTAGCATGTGCGACGAGCAGGTACATCACATCCCTGATTATATCTAATTCAACTCTTCAATTTCTGGCCAATAGTTAAAACAGACGGTGTTGTAAAACTGCTTGTATGTAGGGAATCTATGAGAAAATGAAACCAATTTCTACTTATTTTATAACTCCCCCAATCAATACTGAACTGACTGAATCTGATGTATCTAATCAAGTTTCCGGTGCAAACATACAAGCTCATGTTGTTCTCGAGCCTGAAGTGTCTAATGAACAGACTGCTAAGGAAGGATTTGATGCAAACATTTTACATGCTCCTGGTGATGAACATATAGTGTCTAATGAGGGATCTTATGCAAGCATTTTGCAAGCTCATTAAAGGATTTAGTGTCTAATGATGATCTACTATGTTGAGAGAGACACAGATTTGCAGGCATTGATGACAAGCAAATTATAGTGCATTTTCATAGCTTGAGGAAACGTCAAGGCCATCTACCAGAAAGTCCCCGTATCATGACAACATAGCATAAATACTTTTCTAATCTGTTGTTTGAAACTATTGGCATACTTGTGCAGGATAGATATATTGATATGCAGTTTGCGCACTGGTTATACGTGCAATTACACTTCGATATTTTCACCCAGAGAAAGAATAATTCAGGCAGGTACAGACCATGTTTGTAGTCCTTGTACACCATGTTGCATTTTTTGTTTTTTGTTGCTTGCATCATTTAGTGTTTATAATCTGAACTACTTTGGATCATTAGCTGGTTTTCAAAGTGCATGTAGCTTCACATTTCTCCAGTTATGTTGATTTCCGGAGTGCAAGTGCCTTCGTATTTTTTAAGTTAAATGTTCGCCCCTGGTAACTTAAATTCGTGGATCAGCCACTAAACACATATCATACACGAATGCCAGTACGAATTAAATGAAATGCAGGGACTTACGGTAGCTCGTTGTACAGGCTCGCTACAGCTCTGCTTGCGCTTGGGATGTTCCATGTACAAGTCCATGTTACCACTTGCTTGGATGTGCAGGCCTTGTGCTCCTTGCATCCCCCTCTGCATTTTTGACACGGCGAATGGTTGATTAAATAAGAGGAATCGACCTTGATGTTGTACCGGAGGACAAATACTTACAAGGTTATACGGGTGTGCAGGATGTGTACCAGATCCCGTAGCCCCTTCATGCTTCGCTAAAAAATGGATTTTCTTGTTTCAAATGATATCTCCAGAAGAAATAAGAGTTAAAGTCAGAGTTGCATAGGCGTGTAAGCTAAGAGAGCAATGAAAGGATATCCAAACTTCGTCGGAACAGTGCACAAGGGAGTGATGTGTGGATACCTAGTTCGGGCCGGCGTTTGGGCATGCTCGCCTAGCTAGAGTGCGGGTCACTTCAGAGCCATTGAGGGTGATGCGCTGGCGTTGGCTGGCCGTGCACGGATGCAGATCTTGAGTGGCAGCGGAGCGCTATGATGTGGTGGACGAGACCGTTGGTGAAGCCCCAACGACCCGGGGGGCGGAGGTGCGACGATGTGCTCGGTGAAGTAGCCCGGGTGAGCTGGGAGACGGCGTCGGTGAAGCGCACCTGATGCGGTAGAACTCAGTGTCTTTGAGGCACGTCGATTGCGGCGGCCGACGTTGTCGGTGGACCACCTGGTGCGGCGGACGAGGGCGTAGATGAGGTAGCTCCAGTGCGGTGGTGAAGCGCGACCCTCGTCTTCGTCGTCATACTCACCCACACCCCCTGTTATTCTGCGGCGACGATAGCCTCACACTGCAGCCGAACCGGTGAACCCTCGTACTCCTCTCCGCGCGGTCTTCCACTACCGCGTCTTCCCCGGCTCCGCGTCGTCCCCTTCCTAGGCCTCACCGTCGTCCACCGCCGTGGTGCTCTCAGTACGGCGTGGTCAATGTGGTCAACGACCGACTTCCATCGGAAGAGTACTGTACATGGAGAGGCTGACAGCTGGGTCCAGGGCAGCCGCAAGGAAGTGCCTCCTTATTATGCGGAAAATAATTATTCCTCCATCTGACATCTGGGATCCACTGGATGGGCCACCAGTATTTCGCGAAAAAACGTTTCCCCCTGACTGCTGGGACCCATAGGTCGGGCCACCGTATTTCGCGAAAAAAACGTTCCCCCGCTGTCAGCTCGGACCCACCGGAAGTGCCTCCTTATTACGCACAAAAAAATGAATACCCCCCTGCTAGCTGGGACCAACCTTGGTGGGAGGCTGACTTGTGGGCCTACTAAGTTGACTGGGATGGAGGCCTTTGTCAACTTTAGTCAATATATGAATGATTCTAGCTCCAGTGACCGTACGATGTCCATCCAACGGCCGTAGTGCTTCTTCAACCTCTGGTCTTCTTGCTCCAGCCGCCCAAAGCAGTGCCGGTCGTGCCGCCTGCTCCTGCCGCCCGTGGCCGGCTGTGATGCCGCGGAGGCCTCACCGCCCATGCTACTCCCATCGCTGCCAGGCCATCCCTCTACGCAGCCACACCCCCTGTTATTCTGCGGCGACGGCAGCCTCACACCGCAGCCGAACGAGTGAACCCTCATACTCCTCTACGCGTGGGCATCCACTGCCGCGTCTTCCCCGGCTCCACGTCGTCCCCTTCCTAGGCCTCGCCGTCGTCCACCGCCCTGGTGCTCTTGGCGCGGCATGGTCAACGTGGTCAAGGAATGGCTTCCATCGGACGTGGACTGTACATGGAAAGGCTGACAACTGGGTCCACGGCGCAACAAGGAAGTGCCTCCTTATTACGGGAAAAATAATTATTCCTCCACCTGACAGCAGGGACCCACCGGACGGGCCACCGTATTTCGCGAAAAAAATGTTTCCCCCTGTCTGCTGGGACCCACCAACTTCATCTTCGCATGCAAGGAAGTGCGTCCGAAAAAAAACGATTCGCCCCCTGACTGCTGGGACCCACCAGCTACATCTTCGCACGCAAGGAAGTGCGTCCGGGAAAAAAACCCAAAACGATTCGCCCCCCTGACTGCTGGGACCCACCAGCTACATCTTTGCAGGCAAGGAAGTGCCTGACAGTCGGGACCCACCTGGTCGAAGCGTACGTACCATTGTCATTCTGGTCGCGAACGTGTACGTACATATTGGTCGATGTAGAGGCGCGCACGTGTCATAGTAGAGGCACGCACGTGTCGTAGTAGAGGCGCGCACATAGCATGTACACATACATACAGCGGCCAGGGTGCAAGAGAGAAAATACGGCCACGTATGTGTACATACGGACGGGGTCTCGAACGCCTAGTCGTGCATACGTACGGCGAGGGCTCGTGTTCATGGGGAGGCAACGGAATGCGTCGTGTTCATGGGGAGGCAACGGAATGCGTCGTGTTCATGGGGAGGCAACGGAATGCATCGTGTTCATCGGGAGGCAACGGAACGCGTGGGAGCCAACCGGCTTGGACGGAACAGGCGATGGAAACAAGGCCTGGCGTACCCCAGAACGGAGGAAACGGACCTCCTACGGTCGAAACGGGGGTCCCGTTGATCGGGAGGGGTGTGGCATACTGCAAAACGGAGGAAACGGACCTCCTACGGTCGAAACGGGGGTCCTGTTAATCGGGAGGGATGTGGCGTACCGCAAAATGGACGAAACAGA
>NC_041389.1:205972256-205980073 GCF_002162155.2 Triticum dicoccoides | reverse complement strand
GTTAACAGCCATCGATCGATCGCTTGGGTTCAGTAGCGTGTAGCCTGGAGTGCAATCGCTCGGGTTCAGTTAGAGCCCAACGCCTCGCTCGGGTTCAGTTAGAGCCAACGCCTCGCACACACGCGCGTACGTATGAGAGAAACGCGCATCGCTCCGCCCCGACCTCCCACCGTAACCGGCAACTCCCCAAAATTTTCCTCCCCCTCGCTTCTACCACGGTTTTTTCCATCATGGACGGCCCAAAGAATGTCATGCAGCTGCGTCTCCGGCCCACCCAGGACGAAAAGCCCATTTTCTGTCATGATTTTTTGTCATAGAAGTAGGAGCCCACCACATCTATGATGATACCAGGTTTTGTCACAATTATCGTCATAGAAGTGTCATATGTATGATAGAAAAAAATTTCGTTCGGCACAAAATGTCATGGATGTGTCTTTTTTTATAGTGCATAAATTAGGGTTTAAGCTTCTGTCACTCTAGCAACCCATCATCTACTTATTACTTCCCAATGCCTTCCTCTCGGCCCAAATAATGGTGAAGTGTCATGTAGTCGATGTTCACCACTAGAGGAGAGACAACATACATCTCATTAAAATATTGAAGGACTACCAAATTCACATGACTACTTATAGCAAGACTTCACCCATGTCCTTAGGAACAAACGTAACTACTCACAAAGCATATTCATGTTCATGATCATAGGGGTATTAATATGCATTAAGGATCTGAACAAACGATCTTCCACCGAATAAACCAACTAGCATCAACTACAAGGAGTAATCAACACTACTAGCAACCCACTGGTACCAATCTGAGGTTTTGGGACAAAGATTGGATACAAGAGATGAACTAGGGTTTGAGAGGAGATGGTGCTGGGAAGATGTTGATGGAGATTGACCCCCTGCCGATGAGAGGATCGATGGTGATGATTTCCCCCTCCCAGAGGGAAGTTTCCCCGGCAGAATAGCTCCGCAAGAGCCCTAGATTGGTTCCATCAAGGTTCCCACTCGTGGCGGCGGAGTTTCGTCCCGAAAGCTTGCTTCTGATTTTTTCCAGAGTAAAAGACTTCTTATAGTAGAAGATGGTCACCGGAAGGCTGCCAGGGGCCCACGAGGTAGGGGGGCACCCAGGGGGTAGGGCCCGCCCCCACCCTCGTGGCCAGGGTGTGGGCCCCCTCTGGTATTTCTTCCGCTCAGTATTTTTTATTAAATCCAAAAATGACTTTCATGGAGTTTCAGGACTTTTGGAGCTATGCAGAATATGTCTTTATTATTTGCTCCTTTTCCAGCCTAGAATCCCAGCTGCCGGCATTCTCCCTCTTCATGTAAACCTTGTAAAATAAGAGAGAATAGTCATAAGTATTGTGACATAACGTGTAATAACAGTCCATAATGCAATAAATATTGATATAAAATCATGATGCAAAATGGACGTATCAGACGATGTCGGGGAGGCTGATTCCACCAACACCTATGGGGACAGGGCCCCTTTCGGTTCGGCGGGGGGCGGAGGTCGCACAAAGAGCGGATCGAGGCGGTACACGCGAGCGGTTTTTACACAGCTTCGGGCTGCACGGATGCGTAAAACCCTACTGCTGCTTGTTTGTGTGTATTGAATTCTTGCTCAGGAGCGATGGACGCTGCCAGACTGAGCGTGAGAGTGTTCCTGGTGTTGAATGAGCCGAACTGGCTGAACCAGCTGAACCAGCTGAACCCCTTCTACGTTGCGCCTGGGCCTCCTTTTATACTCTCAAGGGGTCACCGACAGGGGGCAACATAGACAAGAAGGGTAAAAATGGAAAGGATGCGGTAGGTGCAGCTACCGCTACTGTGGATATAGTGCACCCTACCTAACTCTGACGGCAGGGGACAAGGGCATTAAGTGCCTGTCTGAGTTGCTTAAACAGTGCAAAAAGTGACCGTTAGGAGCGCCACCGTTTGCCACGATGGCCTTCTCTTCACCTCCGCTTGCCACCTCGCACCCCTAGCTGCATAGCCTCCTGCCACGTGTGCTTGGGAGAGTCCTAGAGCGACACGTTAGCAGGTGTGCTGGAGCGCGGGCACGAAGTGGGGGTTCCCCGCGGCAAGCTCCTTGCCGCGGTCGTCGTCTTGTCGTGTTTGGGAGCTTGTCGCTCACCGGGCCTTGCCGGGAAGCAGGGCGCGTCGCGGCAAGCTTTCTTGGTATGCCTTGAGTGGCCTTCCCGGCAAGCTCCTCTTGCCGGGGTCTTGTCTCTTCCCGGCAAGCTCCTCTTGCCGGGGCCTGGGTTGGCCTTCCCGGCAAGCTCCTCTTGCCGGGGCCTTGGTTTGAGTACTTTGTTCTTGAATGGTCTTCAAGGGAGCCACGGAGGGTCTTGGCGGTCATCCGGCAAGCCTTGCCGCGGGATGCTGCGACTGCCCGTGCACAAGTTCGGGGTACTAGGGTACCCCTACTCTAGTACACCGACAGGAGCCCCCGGGCCTGGGCCATACACGGTGCCGAGCGCTATTGGGCCAGGCCCAAAACAGTGCACGGGCACATGCGGCCTAGGTCACGCCGCATATCTCTCCGCTCCCACCGCGCACGCCCAGAACGGCACGCGTCAAACGCGGCGTCGTGGGTGACGCGGGCGGCGTGCGCGGGGCTAAGCCCCTCGAGCATGCGTCAGGCCACGATGATGGGGACGGTTCACGCCCTCCTCCCTAAACAGAGGTAGGCGTGGGGGCGTGATGCATTTACTGGACAGGGCCGGTGCGCGGTTTTCGGGACGTCCACTCCCCGCGATCACGGGGCAGAGTGAGGCCGCCTCACCCGTTGCCCTGGTTCTGCATCTCCGCCACGCGGCTCCCATGCGCTTGGGGTCGCGGACGGTGGAAGTGGGAAACTGGGCCATCGCGATCGGAGGCAGCGGGATGGCCCCGACTCCCTGCTCTTCCCGTGCCTTGATTCGCCGAGCGGGGCGGCCGAGCCCCCACCTCGCTCCTTTATAAAGAGCGGGAGGGGAGCACAGTAAACCGCACTCTCTCATCTCCTCCTTTCTTCAGCTTCTGCTCCCCTTTCTCTCATTCGCCATGGAGAAAGGGAACCCAGGCCCTTCATCGGTGGCGGCGAGGGTCGCCGCCAGACAGCGCATCTCTCCATCTTCCGCGCCCGTGGTGGCAGAGCCAGCCATAAGGGGAAGAGGGAGGGGGCGAGGTCGCTGACGAGCTTGAGGACGAGGTCGAGGCGCTCGGGGAAGAGACGGACGGGGCGGCGCGTCAGCTTCACCTCCGCCGGCAGCTCCTCCCCCCACGGCGGTCCATATAGGGGACGACCCTTGCGAGTTCTTCGTCAGGCTGCGCCGGGCGCCTCGTCGTCGCCTCCGGCCTCCAGCTCCGTTTGCGCGCGCGATGGAGTTGGATCCGCCCGAGACACTGAGACTGCACATGAGGGGCTGTGGGATCAGCGGCACGCGAGTCCACGTTGTATTCCCAGCCCCTAACGTGATGTATCTTGATCGAGGGTGGAAGACGTTCGCCCGCATCCACAGCTTGATGGAGGGGTTTACCCTCCATTTTAAGTTGATGGAGGGTGATCTCCTCTCCGTCAAGGTCTGAGGGTGCTTCGGCACTCGGGCGAAGTGCTGCGTGGACAGCTCCTCCGACAGCGAAGGCTCCTCCTCGAGCGAGAGTGACGAGGAGGAGAGCGACAGCGACGATGAGGGTAGCGGGCGGCTGGGTAGCGGGTCCGACTAGGCGTCGGGCGCCGCTTCGCGCGGCACCGGCGGCCCCATCATCCGTGTCGCCGGCTCCTTGAACTCCCCGGGGTCGTCTCCTTGGGCGGCTGGCATAGGGAGGCTGCGGAAGGGGAAGAGGGCTAGCGACAAGGCTGTCAGGTCGGAGTACGAGGGCGTGGTGCCCTCGACAGCATGCTGACGTCCTGCCGCCCCGTCTTCGAGCCCCGCTTCCAGCGCCGCCATCGCCGTCCAGCATTCGGACGGCCCCCGGGATGTTCTCTTGGTGTCTTCTGGCACCCGTAGCTCGCCTAGGCGCTCCTTTTGCCCTTTTCGCCTCCTTGACCTGCCTCCTGAAGAGAGGGACAGGAAAAGGATTACGGGCATCTTATCTTTTTAATTTGTAAGCCTTTGGGCCTTAGCTGTATCTAGAACTTGTAATCCTCTCTTTCATGTTTTTCATCCTCTATGGGCTGTACCTGAGTGGGATGTTTTTTAATGAAAAGGGGATGCTTGCCGGGTTATTTGTCTCGTGAGTTGAACCCACGTCAAGGAGCAAACCCTTGGTGTCCCTCGGACAGACATTTCATCTCCCGGCAACAAGCCCTGCCGCCTTCCCACGTCGCTCGACCTTTCTCACGCCTTTGACGGAGGCGGGAACGAGGTGGGTGCGGTCTCCTCGTTTCATCCCTTTGCTTCCGCAACTACGACCAAACTTGGCCCCGGGAACGAGCCCCAGGGCCTAAAGTTGAGGGAGCACGGTAGTTTTCGGGAAGAAACGCGGTTTCGCATTCCCAGTCCATAAGAGGATGCATGATGAGGGATGAAAGACTTATCTGATATTGCAGCCCCCGACAACTCTGGTTTGCCGTGGACGATTCTTGGCACTCGCAGCCCCCAGCGATACTGGCTCGCCGGGGCCCAGGTGCCGTCTGTTTTCTTCTTCTCTTGTCGCTGCTAGTCATGTCATGGGAACACTTTATTAGAGGCGCGACAAGTTATTTTTGTAATATAACTCTATCTTAGGCAAAAAATTGCTGTGTTACTTCCTTTACTCGACTCTTGGCTTTGTATGGTTCTGCCCTACGCTTTCTAGGGAAACTTGCCGGCGCAGGTACCCTTGCCGCGAGCGCCGAGTGCGGAACTTCAGCAGCCTGCTGGCGGGGTCGCTATCGACAAGCAACCTTGTCGCAACTAGTTGCAGCTCACTTAAGTTGTTGAGCGGACTCGAAACAAGGTAAGGGCGCTAGCGGCTCACTTAAGTTGCTGAGTGGACTCGAAGCAAAGTAAGGGCGCTAGCAGCTCACTTAAGTTGTTGAGCGGACTCGAAACAAAGTAAAGGCGCAACTAGCTACGAGTTGGTTCCTCCGTGCACAGGTTTTCCATACAAAGCACGGCCGTTCAAGGAAAATAACTCGAAAACTTAAAAAACTAATTGCTCAAGCTTTAGCAACTTAGCTTTTTTGTCGTCTGCTTCCCGGCAAGGAGAAACTTTCTTGAACGGCCTGGTCCACACCATTAGCAACTTAGCTTTTTTGCCGTCTGCTTCCCGGCAAGGAGAAACTTTCTTGAACGGCCTGGTCCACACCATTATCTTCTCCTCCCCCCCCCCGGTAAACCTTGTGGGCGAGGGAACTTTCCTTCTTTTGAGAAAGAAACAGAGAAATAAAGTAATGATATGGAGCCTTGGGCTCGTTATTGCTTACCGGGGTCTAGTGCAGCACAAAGTGTCAGATAACATATGCGAAAAAGGATTATAGCATAAAAAACTGACAAGATGTGCGGGGCACATGAGCTTTACTGGTGCACGGGGTCTGCGCCCGGCTTTGTACAAAGGATTACATGCAACAGCGGCAAGACTTGTACAAAAGGTGGTTGCCGGAAAAGCTTCCGGCAACCGCGCCTTACGGGTAAAACATACGAAGATGTTCAATGTTCCAGGAATTGCTCACCGGAATGCCATCTTCGGACTCAAGGCGGACAGCGCCGGGCCTAGTGACTCGTTTCACCCGATAAGGGCCTTCCCACTTCGGTGTCAACTTGTTGGGATTCTTGGCGGACTGAACGCGCCGAAGAACAAGGTCGCCTTCCTCGAAGCTCCTGGCTTTAACTTTGCGGCTATGGTAGCGATGCAAAGCTTGCTGGTAGCGAGCGGCTCGCACAGCAGCCTGGAGACGGTCTTCCTCAAGGAGCAGCGCGTCATCTTGTCGCAGCTGCTCTTGCTCGAGCTCATCATAAGCGAGCACTCGAGGTGACCTGTAAACGAGTTCCATGGGGAGAACTGCCTCTGCTCCATAGACTAGAGCAAAGGGTGTCTGGCCAGTGGCTCGATTTGGCGTCGTCCTGATCGACCAAAGAACCACCGGCAGCTCCTCGATCCAGTTTCTTCCGCACTTGTGCAGCCTGTCGAAAGTTCTGGTCTTGAGGCCTCGCAGCACTTCAGCATTTGCCCTCTCCGCTTGACCGTTGCTTCTCGGGTGAGCAACAGAAGTGAAGCAGACCTTGGCGCCAAGATCTTGGACATACTGCATGAAGGTGCGGCTCGTAAATTGCGTGCCGTTGTCGGTGATGATCCTGTTAGGAACCCCGAAATGGCAAACAATCGACCTGAAGAACTTGACTGCTGACTGTGCTGTCACCTTCCTCACTGGTTCCACTTCCGGCCACTTTGTGAACTTGTCGATTGCAACGTACAAGAACTCAAAGCCCCCGACAGCTCGGGGGAAGGGGCCGAGGATGTCGAGCCCCCAGACCAAAAATGGCCAAGATAAAGGGATCGTCTGGAGAGCTTGAGCTGGCTGGTGTATCTGCTTGGAATGGAACTGGCACGCTTCACACTTGGTTACTTGTGCAGTTGCATCCTGGAGGGCTGTCGGCCAGAAGAAGCCTTGTCGGAATGCTTTGCCGACAAGCGCTCTTGCGCCAATGTGGTGACCACATATGCCTCCATGTATCTCTGCCAATAGCTGTTGTCCATCTTCCCGGCGAATGCACTTCAATTTCACACCGTTGAGTCTTATTCTGTACAGTGTGTTGTCGACAAACTTGTACATACTTGACTGCCGGGCTACTCTTTCAGCTTCTTCTTGCTCTTCGGGAAGCTCTCCTGTTTGAAGGAAATGGACAATTTGCTGCGCCCATGCTGGAGCTTGTGGCTCGACAACAAGGACTAAAGGCGTATCTGTTGCTGCGGGAACATCCGCTTCTACGGCAAGAACCTGCGGTTCGGCCGGAGCGTGATATTCCCCGGCAAGCTTGCCGGAGCAAAACTTGTCGGGAGCGTTTGCTTCAACGGAACAAACCAAGAGGTTCGCCGGAGCAGACTGCTCCTCAGCACTCTTGGCGTCGATCTTGGGGACCTTCTTGGCGGCGGCTTCGGGGAGCTCTGCCGAAAAGATGTCACCAGAAACCGACTTCCTCTTCTTATTCCGTCCAGTTGATGGTTGTGACGCCCGGGTAATTAAGCTACAGTAATCCCCGCTAATGATGCCACGTCACCTCGGTTACTGTGGATAAACTCGCGTTAGTTCGGAACCTAGTTCGAATTTCAAATTCAAAATCGAGCAAACAATAAAAGTTTTCAAATATTAAAATTTAAATGTCCTGAGAGAACCAAATAATACATAGGTAATTATGGTGGAGAAACCAAACGTTGATAAAATGCTTAAAGGCCCTGAAACAATTAAAACAATAGTGAAAAACAATTAAACAAATGCCTATTGAATTTATAAAATGCTAACACTATTTTATTCTGGGTTAAGAATTAATCTTGTAGTAGTTTATTGGTAGATACAAATTAGGCACTAGTGGTAATTTTATAAAACTGGAAATAAAAGAAACTACAAATAAAAAGAGACAAGAATATATATATATATATATATATATATAAAAGGAAAACAGAAAACAGGGCCCCCCCCCCTGCTGGGCCAACTGGCCCAGCTGGCCTCAGCCTCCCGAACGGGCTGGCCCGCCCCACGGCCCAGCTGGCCGCCCCCTGGCCTATAGGCCACCCACACCCTAGAAACCCTAACCCCCACTCCCACTCGCCCCACTCCCCTCTCCCCCTCCCCACGACCGCACGCCCCTCTTCCCTTCCCCGATCCAGATCGGGATCGGGGGGACGAACCTC
>NC_041389.1:205845985-205971699 GCF_002162155.2 Triticum dicoccoides | reverse complement strand
CGCCTCGCCGGAGCCCGCACGTGCCCACGCGGCCACAGCCGCGGCCCCGCACGCCCCGGGCCGCGCCTTCGCACGCACGGCCACGCACGACCGCGTCCCCCTTCACGCACGGGCCTCGTCCCGCCTCCCGAGCCTGTGCGCCGTCCCCTGCACGCCGTCGCCGGCCCTCCACCGAATCGCCTCCAACCCCGGCCTCCTCTCCCTCCGGCGACGCCGGCCCCTGAACCCTCCCCTCCTCTTTGTCCCTGGCCGCCGGCGCCCGCGCCCAGCTCTCCCTCGCCGCCTAGGCGGGCTACGCCCGCACAGCCGCCCGTCGACCCCATCCCAAGTGGACTCGGGCGTGTGCCCGCACCCCGTACCCAGCGCCCGCTAGGCCCCCTGGGCCACTGACCACAGGGGCCCACGCCCCATAACGTTTAAAAAAAAGGGGATTTAAAAAAAATATAATAATAATGAAAAAAATAAAAACAAATATATTAAATAAATAGATAACAACTAAAATAATTAAAATATTAATTAATTAATTAATTGAGTAATTAATTAAGTTAATTAATCCTGATTAGATTAACCTAATCACTAATTAAATTAACTAATCTGTAATTAAACTAAACAGAGTATGACAGGTGGGTCCCACTGGACCCACACGTCAGGTTGACCAGGTCAATGGTCAACGTTGACCTGCTGACATCACTCTGATGTCATGCTGATGTCATAAATACATTTTTTTTTGAATTAATTAAATAAATAATTAAATTCCAAAATTGTTAAAATCTTTTAAAAATCATATCTTTTAATCTGTAACTCGGATTAAAATATTTTCAACATGAAAGTTGCTCAGAACGCGAGACGAATCCGGATACGCAGTCCGTTCGTCCGCCACACCTCCCTAACCTATCGAACCCGCAACTTTCCCCCTCCGGCTCCTCTGCCCGAAAACACGAAACACCGGGAATACTTTCCCGGATGATTCCCCCCTTAACCAGTACCACCTCATACCGCGTTAGAACACGTCTAGCTCTGCTTGTTGACCTGTTATGCACTTCCTTGCTATGTATTTACTGTTTCTCCCCCCCTCTTCTCTCCGGTAGCCCCCGTGACGATGCTGATGCCCCTATGGACGACTACGTCACCGACGACCCCTCTCTCTTGCCAGAGCAACCAGGCAAGCCCCCCCCTTGATCACCAGATATCGCCTATTCTCCTCTATACTGCTTGCATTAGAGTAGTGTAGCATGTTACTGCTTTCGTTAATCCTATTCTGATGCATAGCCTGACATTGTCGCTACATCTGTTGATACCTTACCTGCAATCCTAAATGCTTAGTATAGGGTGCTAGTTTATCATCATTGGCCCTACATTCTTGTCAGTCTGCCTTGCTATACTATCGGGCCGTGATCACTTGGGAGGTGATCACGGGTATATACTATACATACATACATACTATACAGATGGTGACTAAAGTCGGGTCAGCTCATTGAGTACCCGCGAGTGATTCTGATGAGGGGGCTGAAAGGACAGGTGGCTCCATCCCGGTAGAGGTGGGCCTGAGTTCCCGACGGCCCCCGACTGTTACTTTGTGGCGGAGCGGCAGGGCAGGTTGAGACCACCTAGGAGACAGGTGGGCCTGGCCCTGTTCGGCGTTCGCGGATACTTAACACGCTTAACGATATCTTGGTATTTGATCTGAGTCGGCTACGAGCCTATACGCACTAACCATCTACGTGGGAGTAGTTATGGGTATCCCGACGTCGTGGTATCAGCCGAAGCACTTCAGACGTCAGCGACGGAGCGGCGCGCGCCGAATTGGACTGGAACGCCACTAGGCTAGGTCTGCTTTCGGCCGCGTACGCAACATGCAGGTGTGCTATGGGCGATGGGCCCAGACCCCTGTGCGCTTAGGTTTAGACCGGCGTGCTGGCCTCTCTGTTTTGCCTAGGTGGGGCTGCGACGTGTTGATCTTCCGAGGCCGGGCATGACCCAGGAAAGTGTGTCCGGCCAAATGGGATCAAGCGTGTTGGGTTATGTGGTGCACCCCTGCAGGGAAGTTAATCTATTCGAATAGCCGTGATCTTCGGTAACAGGACGACTTGGAGTTGTACCTTGACCTTATGACAACTAGAACCGGATACTTAATAAAACACACCCTTCCAAGTGCCAGATACAACCGGTGGTCGCTCTACCTCAGGGATATGAGGAGGGGATCGCCGGGTAGGTTTATGCTATGCGATGCTACTTGCAGATGATACTTGGAGATGCTACTTGGAGGACTTCAATCTACTCTCTTCTACATGTTGCGAGACGGAGGCTGCCAGAAGCGTAGTCTGCGACAGGACTAGCTATCCCCCTCTTATTCTGGCATTCTGCAGTTCAGTCCACTGATATGGCCTTTTTACACATATACCCATGCATATGTAGTATAGTTCCTTGCTTGCGAGTACTTTGGATGAGTACTCACGGTTGCTTTCTCCCCCCTTTTTCCCCTTTCCTTTCTTTCTGGTTGTCGCAACCAGATGCTGGAGTCCAGGAGCCAGACGCCACCGTCGACGACGACTACTACACTGGAGGTGCCTACTACTACGTGCAGCCCGCTGTCGACGACCAGGAGTAGTTAGGAGGATCCCAGGCAGGAGGCCTGCGCCTCTTTCGATCTGTATCCCAGTTTGTGCTAGCCTTCTTAAGGCAAACTTGTTTAACTTATGTCTGTACTCAGATATTGTTGTTTCCGCTGACTCGTCTATGATCGAGCACTTGTATTCGAGCCCTCGAGGCCCCTGGCTTGTATTATGATGCTTGTATGACTTATTTTATTTGTAGAGTTGTGTTGTGATATCTTCCCGTGAGTCCCTGATCTTGATCGTACACATTTGCGTGCATGATTAGTGTACGATTGAATCGGGGGCGTCACAATGGTGTCACGGATGGTTGAGTCAGCTTGAGCACAAAGATCCCTGGTTCCACAGGTAACTTTAGTGCAGCGCACTTTGACAGGCCATCAGCAATGTCATTCTGAGCTCGCGGAACGTGTTCCATTTGCAGGCCGTCAAAGTGTGCTTCTAGCTTTCTCACTTCATCAACATAAGCTTCCATCAATGGACTCTGGTAGTTCTAGTTCACTTGGCGGACGACAAGCTGCGAGTCACCCCTTACAATGAGTTTCTTGATCCCAAGGTCGGCTGCGATTCTGAGGCCGGCAAGAAAACCCTCATACTCTGCAGTATTGTTCGTTGCTTGCTCCTTGGGAAAGTGCATCTGGACTACGTACTTGAGGTGCTCTCCGGTGGGTGCGATAAGCAGCACGCCAGCACCGGCGCCTTGCAGCGAGAAGGCACCATCAAAATACATCAGCCACTCTTTGCTTGTCTCCTTAACGGGGATGCTCGTCTCTAGAATTTCTTCATCTGGAGTTGGCTTCCACTCTGCTATGAACTCTGCCAATGCCCTGCTTTGGATCTTGCAGTGCTCTCAAACTTGAGGCCAAAGCTTGACAGTTCCAATGCCCACTCGACAATCCTGCCTGTTGCTTCTGGATTCTGCAGTATCCTCTTCAGCGGAAAGCGAGTGACAACTGTGATCTCGTGTGCCTGGAAGTAATGGCGCAGCTTTCTCAGGGCCATGAGAAGGCCGAAAAGCAATTTTTGCACACCAGAGTACCTCGACCTAGCCCCCTGGAGAAGGGAGCTGACAAAGTAAACTGGGCGCTGCACCATCTTCTTCTGCATCTCCTTGCACGTCTGCACAGATTCATCTTTGTCGGGACCAGAGCTTGTCGGAGAAGCCCCCTGCTTGTCGCTGGATTCACTTGCCGTGGTTGCTGGCTCATCGTCCGCCTCCCTCTCCGCTACTAATGCAACACTAACCACTTGATTGGTTGCCGCTAGGTACAGCAGCAACTTCTCTTGTGGTTTAGGTGCGACAAGTATTGGAGTGGAGGACAGGTACCTCTTCAAGTCCTGCAGCGCGGCCTCCGCTTCCGGAGTCCATTTCATTGGACCTGCCTTTTTCAATATTTTGAAAAACGGCAGGGCGCGCTCAGTAGACTTAGAGATAAACCTGCTGAGAGCAGCCACGCAACCGGCAAGCCTTCGCACATCCTTGACGCGCTTCGGTGCTTCAATCTGCTCGATGGCCTTGATCTTGTCGGGGTTGGCTTCAATTCCCCGCTGAGACACAAAGAACCCGAGAAGCTTGCCGGAAGGGACTCCAAACACGCACTTCTCGGGATTGAGCTTGAGGTTGATCTTGCGCAGATTTGCAAAAGTTTCATCTAAATCTTGGATCAGGGTAGCCTTGTCCTTGCTCTTGACCACTATATCATCCATGTAGGCTTCCACATTTCTGTGTATCTGTGTCTCAAAAGCGACATGGACTACCCTTGCAAATGTTGAACCAGCATTCTTCAACCCAAAGGGCATCCGTATAAAACAGTATGTGCCGCAAGGGGTGATAAATGCGGTTTTTTCCTCATCTTCTTCTGCCATGAAGATCTGATGGTATCCTGAGTATGTATCAAGAAATGAAAGCAAATCACATCCAGCTGTGGAGTCAACAATCTGGTCAATGCGCGGCAAGGGAAATGGATCTTTGGGACAAGCTCTATTGACATCAATGAAGTCTATACAAAGCCTCCATTTCCTGTTCGCCTTGCGCACGACTACAGGATTGGCCAACCACGTGGGATGGAGCACTCCTCTGACAAGGCCTGCTGCTTCCAATTTCCTGATCTCTTCTACAATGAACTCTTGGCGCTCCACCGCTTGCTTCCTGACTCTCTGCTTGATGGGCCGCGCATGAGGACAGACGGCAAGGTGGTGCTCGATTACTTTCCTGGGAACACCGGGGATATCAGACGGTTGCCATGCAAACACGTCGACATTCGCCCGCAGGAAAGCAACGAGCACGCATTCCTATTTGGGGTCAAGCGTGGCACTGATGGTGAAGGTACCACCAGTGTCGTCCTTCTTGGCGGGCACCTTCTTGGTCTCGGGTGGAGCTGCCATTGTCTTCTTGCACTTGCCGGTGGAGCTCGATGGTGCGTCCTCGACGGTAGCGCAGCACTCCGAAGAGGTGCGCTTGCCGGAGTGGGCATCAGAGCTCTTGCCGGACTTCGTCTTCTTCTTCCCCCCGGGAGCTTCAGCGGCAAGTATGTTGTGATAAGTTGCGGCTGCTGCTTCCCGGTAGATTCTGTCGGCGCAGATAAGGGCATCCTTCTTGTCGCCGGGGACAGAGATGACACTTATCGGGTCTGGCATCTTGAGCATGTTGTATGCATAGTGAGAGGCTGCCATAAACTTGGCGAGCGCTGGACGGCCAAGGATCCCATTGTAGGGCAATGGAAAATCGGCAACGTCAAATGTGACCCTCTCAGTTCTGAAATTCATCTCACTGCCAAATGTGACCGGCAGCGTGATCTTTCCCTTCGGATTGCTTCTTCCCAGGCTGATTCCTTGGATTGTGCCGGTCTCCTCGAGCTCGCTGTCAGGGATCTAGAGTTTCTGAAGGACCGTGGAGGAGATCAGATTCAAGCCGGCCCCGCCGTCATCTAGCATCTTCGTGACCTGGAGGTTGCGGATAGTTGGTGAAACCAACATCGGCAAGCACCCGACCGCAGTTACGCGATCAGGGTGATCCTCAATGTCGAAGATGATAGGCGTGCTGGACCATTTCAGAGGCTTGCGTGACTCTAAGGATGGCTCTGCTGCATTCACTTCCCGCATCCACTGCTTGAGTTGGCGGTGCGAAGTATGCAGAGAAGCACCACCGTCAACGCACAGGACCTCTGTGGCTTTCTAAAATTCCTGCTCATCGGCCTCGTCATCATCCATGTCTTCATCGTCGTCGTCATCTTCATCCTGGTCACGGCCGCCGGGAGGTCTGTCTCCTTGCCGCTGCTTGGCCTTGCCGCGGCGTCCTCCTCGGCCGAGACGTTTCTTGCCGGATCCACCAGCACCTTCCTGGGCCTTCTCCTTGTCACGCCGCTCGTACTCAGCTTTCTGTAGCTCAACAAGCTGCTCAACCTTCTTGCAATTCTGGAGATCGTGACCCCTGGTGCGGTGGATCTTACAATACTGCTTGCCGGAGCCGTCCTGCTTGTCGGCGGCCGCCACAAGCTGGGCCTCCTTGTCAGAGCCACCAGCTTTAGCTTCCTTGGCGCCACCTCCGTTGCTGGTCTGCTCGACAGCTAGCACTTCCTTGCCCTTTTTCCTTCTGTTGTTCCGCCGCCGGCCTTTCCTTGTCGGGGCGGCATCCTCACTGTCAGATCCTCCTGCTCCTGTATCCTCTCCGGGGAGCCTCCTCCCCTCTTCAGCGCGTGCACACTTGTCGGCCAGGGCATAAAGCTCACTGACGTCTCTGATCTTACACATCGCCATCTCCTCCCTCATCCTTCGGTTTCGCACGTTCTGATGGAACGCGCTAATGATCGCGGCGGGGTGGACGTCTGGGATGTTGTGCTGTACACGGCTGAATCTCTGAATGTACTTGCGCAGTGGCTCTCCTTCCTTCTAGGCGAGCAGATGAAGATCGCTTTCTTGGCCATGCGGCTTGTGGCCGCCTGTAAAGGCGCCGACAAACTGATGGCACAGATCAGCCCAGGAGGATATGGAGTTGTCCGGCAAGTGCATGAGCCAGGATCTGACATTGGGCTTGAGTACCAGCGGGAAGTAGTTGGCAAGGATCTTGTCATCCCATCCCCTGTCAGCCTGCACCGCGATGGTGTAGATGCTGAGAAACTCCGACGGATGCGTCTTGCCGTCGTACTTCTCTGGTACGTCTGGCTCGAAATTCTTTGTGCTGGGCCACTGGACTTGCCGCAGCTCACGGGTGAATGCAGGACAACCTACCGCGTACGGCAGATCGCCTGGTTCCCCTGGCGCATGCATGTCAACAGAGGGCCTAGCGCGCTTGTCGGATTGACGTCGCGCTTCTCTTCGGCGCTCAATGCGGGTTCGAGCGTCTTCTTGTTGTCGTTCATGGAGAACTTGGCGCTGGTCGCGACGAGCTCGTGGGTCCGACGACGCGGTGGAGCCGCTGTCGGGGTGGACCCGGCGAGTCGGCGACTTTGGCCTTCGTAGCGGAGAGTGCATGGAAGTCGCACCTCCCCCGGTCTTGTTGCCATCGGCTCGCGTCCGGCTGTCCTGCCGCGGCAGCGAGGCGCTTGGTTGCCGCGCAGTGTCGCCGTTGGCGAAGCCGATGATGCTCTGGATAGTGACCCTCCATTCGTCGGTCTTGTCCACCGTCGGAGGATAATCCAGGAGTAGCTGGGCCCGCGCCAAGGCTTCCGCTGGCATGGTGGGCGACAGAGGTGAACAGTGCGAGGAGCGGGACATGCTCGGACACCTAACCAAGTTAGAAGGAGCAGTGTCCCGTCCAGGCGACCGCACCTCACTGGGGCCAGCATGCTGGCGTGCATGCTGGTCTTGAACGCCACGCGAACCACCAGCTTGATCTTGGGCCAGCGGACGTATGGTGCTGCGAAAGATATGATGCTGCTGGTCCCGCCCTTCCTGAGATGGGCGCGGTGGGCGTATGGACGCCGAGGTCTGCGCGGCCTTGTCCTTGGACTTGGCAGCGCTGTGGGCACCCTCGTCGATGTCCATTCTTCCGCCGGTGTCCACTCCACCGTCCGCCTGCTCCGGAGGTGGTGGAAGCGACGCAGACGGGGCTGTTGCCCCCGAAGCCTTCTTCTTCGGTAGCATGTCAGTGAAGACGATGAAGATTTAGCTCGCGTGCATGCCGGATCGGGTTCGCACGATCTCGACGCCCCCTACCTGGCGCGCCAGAGATGTCGGGGAGGCTGATTCCACCAACACCTATGGGGACAGGGCCCCTTTTGGTTTGGCGGGGGGGCGGAGGTCGCACAAAGAGCGGATTGAGGCGGTACACGCGAGCTGTTTTTACCCAGCTTCGGGCCGCACGGATGCGTAAAACCCTACTGCTGCTTGTTTGTGTGTATTGAATTCTTGCTCAGGAGCGATGGACGCTGCCAGACTGAGCGTGAGAGTGTTCCTAGTGTTGAATGAGCCGAACTGGCCGAACCAGCTGAACCAGTTGAACCCCTTCTACGTTGCGCCTGGGCCTCCGTTTATACTCTCAAGGGGTCACTGACAGGGGGCAACGTAGACAAGAAGGGTAAAAATGGAAAAGGATGCGGTAGGTGCAGCTACCGCTACTGTGGATACAGTGCACCCTACCTAACTCTAACGGCAGGGGACAAGGGCATTAAATGCCTGTCTGAGTTGCTTAAACAGTGCAAAAAGTGACCGTTAGGAGCGCCACCGTTTGCCACGATGGCCTTCTCTTCACCTCCGCTTGCTACCTCGCACCCCTAGCTGCACAGCCTCCTGCCACGTGTGCTTGGGAGAGTCCTAGAGCGACACGTTAGCAGGTGTGCTGGAGTGCGGGCACGAAGTGGGGGTTCCCCGCGGCAAGCTCCTTGCCGCGGTCGTCGTCTTGTCGTGTTTGGGAGCTTGTCGCTCACCGGGCCTTGCCGGGACGCAGGGCGCGTCGCGACAAGCTTTCTTGGTATGCCTTGAGTGGCCTTCCCGGCATGCTCCTCTTGCCGGGGTCTTGTCTCTTCCCGGCAAGCTCCTCTTGCCGGGGCCTGGGTTGGCCTTGCCGGCAAGCTCCTCTTGCCGGGGCCTTGGTTTGAGTACTTTGTTCTTGAATGGTCTTCAAGGGAGCCACGGAGGGTCTTGGCGGTCATCCGGCAAGCCTTGCCGCGGGATGCTGCGACTGCCCGTGCACAAGTTCGGGGTACTAGGGTACCCCTACTCTAGTACACCGACAGACGGCGATGCGTGCGCTGAGGCACAGCCAACCATGGGATCCGGAAGCAGGCGGCCCCGCCGGCGTTGGTTTGGTTTTGGCGGCTAGAGGAAGACATGACTGAAGAAACATGACAGACTGTAAAAGTAGCAGGAGTGCTTAACAACGTTAACTGAAACCAGCAGGGGCACTTAAAACCATAGCTGAAAGTAGTATGAGTACTTAAACAGGTTCAACCGTACAAAGCACGCCTCGAACAATGCTACTTTGCCTACAGTTAACCAAGGGTGAGGCCACCAAGCCCCAGGACAAGGCCCAGGCGCCACCCCGCGCATCCACAACCTTCTAAAAGCGGCTTCATCTCGCAATGTGGTCAATAAATAGGATATTCGCTTTAGAGCCATGGAAAAGCATGAGCATAACCTTCTGTCCTATTCTTCAAGATGGACGAGCCTTCATTATTTGAGACCACCCATGAATAAGTATATTTTCACCTCCAAGGGGAATGGAGTAGGTTGACATAAACATCATGTTGTGACCAAGCGCAAGTCTGACCCGACCATGGTCAGGCATCTGTATAGGAACAATAGAACTAGGCAGTTTTTGTTTCAACAAGATCACAGCTGTAAAACTGTGTATAAGCAAGAGTTTATGAACAACATATATAACAGAAAATAGCATGTACCATAAGTTTCTCGGCACAGTTGGACCTGTTCAACATGTGCAGCAATGGCACACATATCCCACGTGGCCTTCCACCATTGAAATGCCCCGCAAGGACCTCAAGATGATCAATAAAGTGTAGGAACTTGTGGATGTTGTCCCAGTCAACTTCAGTGCCACAGTAACAGTCGAGGTCTTATAGAATAAGAAACGAGTAGCATGCTTAACTTTGAAATAACCTACACGTGCCACCAATTATAAGAAATATTAGTTAGTAGTGGCATCTCCATGAGAGAAGGGAATCACAAATCGTTGCTACTTCTAAAGTTAAATTGTGATTAGTTAGACATAATAGGTGGATTAAGAAGTAATCGAGGCAACAAGCAAGAATCAGATATGAAACTAACATGGATGAACTATTGGAACGACGCCGCGGTGGAATATCATAGTGAAGATGAGACCATGTTCTGCTATTTCCATCAATATTCATGCGCCAACTTTCAGTCCGTAACACTTGAGAAAGTTTATCCAAGTTTGGCCATAAAAAGCAGTGATCTTCTTGGTTCATGAACCCAACTCGGAACTTATATCCATGGCTTGTCTTCAATGTGACCATTAAACCGGTGTATTCAGCTATGGCAAGGCCAATCATCTTGAGTACATGTGTTCTGGCAGAGCAAGGAATGCACTACAGGAAAAATAATATGAGAACACAATGTATTCGCTATCCAAATCTTGAAATAATTTCCTCCTTCATGTCTATTGACCATGGTACTAGTACCTTTTATCCAAATATAGCAATCCAAATTTCCAAATTAGTCGACATCATGTTCAAAAACCCTCACCCTCCCGGATAGAAAAGAGGATTCTAGGAACATATTGTGCGCATTTTAAAATCCTATGTTAGGATGAGAAGGAACAAGTGTGGCGTCTCGCCGAGGGCACAGAAACCTGTAGGGTCCTCGCACTTTGGGCACTGCAAATGAAACACACTAGATTCAGTATGAAGAAAAATGCATCAATGGCGGTGGCTGCCATCCTAGGATTCCCCGCGACCAAGGGACTTGGAATTATCGGGGATGGAAGAAGAATTCGTACCTGGTTCTCCATGAGAAAACCCTATGCAATCGCCGAGAGGGTGTTTTCTCTGAACAAGAATACAAGGGATATGGGGATTCATGCCCAGTGAAATATTTCGGCTTCGTCCGTCCATCTTACTACTAAAGCTGGAAAGGTCGGGTTTTTTGTGATTTGACGACTCATTGGGCATTAATGTGGCGCTATGACCGGGGTGAGTCTACCGTGCAGTTGCCCACTCTAATTTGGTGCATGGCACGTGGACCCCATTGTTAGATGCCCCACATATCAGCGAAAGGAAGTAGAAAGGCAGGAGTAACTAGTTACACATAAATATATTTTTGACAGAGATATTCCCTCTGTTGGGATATAATGCTGATGTATGACCCGCCCCGGAGGGGTCGGGTTACACCGTTGGCGGCTTAAGGTGAGAAGGCCCACCACGTTTGAAGGCCCAAGAGCCAGAGGTGACTTAAGGCCCGAATGTGTGAACCGCCATGTGATAACTTGTTCTGTAAGGCAGGTTTAGTTAGAAATCGAGCCGGTCACATTTGTGTGAGCCGTCCGGGACTCTGTAAGTCGCCGTGCATCAACCTATATATAAAGGTGTGACCCAGCGGCGGGTTAACTCAAGAAACAACCGATCAAGAACTAGGTCAAGCGTATTGGCTCCCTTGTACTTGAAACTCAAGCAATACAACTACAAGCATGAAGTAGGCTTTTACCTCTTCCAGAGTGGCCAAATTTGGGTAAACTCCTTGTGTCCTTTGTGTCACACCCTAGCTAGTCATGCATTAGAGTGTTGCATCATGTTTACTCTTTCATCAGAAATTTGAAATGGGGATCTGTGAAACCCTCAGAATCATTTTGAAAATGACCCAAATAAAAATTTCTCCAAAAGGGTCCAAGAAAATGCTCATGTTGCTCTCTGAAAATATTGGACAGAGATAAAAATGAAACCAATATTTTTAAGAGCTCATAGGTATTTATTTTGGGCATTTGGAATTAATGCATAAATATTTGCATTGGAAATATATTAGTTATATATATTAATATATGTCCAAAAACTATGCCACCTGTTGGGGAGCTCTGGAATAATATATCTAGCTCCTGCAAAAATTGGCATAAGGAAATAAAATGATTTAATATTTTATTTAAATCAAAACAAATGTCAGAAATTAGAAAAACAAAAATAAATAAAAGGAGGAGCTTACCTGGGCTCCTCCCTGTCCGGCCCAGCCAGCTGGCCGGCCCAGCCAGTAGGCGGCCCAGCCCACCACTGCAGCCCTCCGTCGTCTTCCTCCCCTCGCCCCGAAGCTGCTGCGTGCTCGCACGCGCACGGCCGCGCGGCCACCTCCTGCTTGCCGACGAGCTCCTGGCCGCGTGGACGACTTCCGCAGGCCGTCCCGATCCCCCTGACCCCCCTCACTCTCCCGTGCACCTCTTCCCTCTCTCCCTGCTTCGCCTCCCTCGCCCCTCTCCCGAAGCAGAGCGCAGCCGCCGACGCCGTTCGCCGTAGCTGTAGCCACCGCCCTTCCCTCGCTCCCCCGACTAGCCCAGAGGCTCCGCCTCGACCCCCTCTTCCTCTCCACCGAGCCACGAGGCCCCGGACGCGCTGCAACGCCGCCACCATCATCGTTTCCGTCGCCGGCCGCCGTGGATCCTCGTCGTCGATTCGAGAGCTACCGGACGTCCCCGAGCCTGCTAACCATCCCTGCAGCTCCGCGTGAGCCGCTGAACCGATTCCCCCTTGCCCCGTCGTCCCTAGCATCCTGTAGTTGCCGTCCCCTTGAGCTCCGAAGCTCGCCGCCGCCGTGCCTCGTCACCGCCGTGGCTGGAGCCGTTGTAGCTCGAAGCCGAGCACACCATCGTGCTCCACACCTCACCAGGAGCACGTAGCACGCACCAACGCCTCCCCTAGCGCCCTGCATCGCCTAACCCGCCGTTGGCCGAACTCCGGCCGCCGCTCACGAGCTCGCCGTCGTCGGTACCGGCCACCTCAGGCACGGCCACCACCACCGTTCGACGCGCGGGAGCAAGGGCTCTCCAACGAGCCCAAGCACGGCCTCGCCCGTGCCCTGTAGCGCGTTTCCGTATTGCGCCGCCGTCCCGGGCCTCGCCGGCGTCATGTCGCCGGTGGGTTTGACCTGTTTGACCTGGGGTTTGACCCCCCCAGGGTCACTGACGCGTGGGCCCCGTCGGCCAGGTGGTCAGATTAGTGCTAATCACTGTTAGCTAACCCCCTGACACTGACCAGTGGGCCCCAGCGCCACTAATTCCTAATTAGGATTAAACTAACCCTGTTTAACCCCCCTGTCACTGACGTGTGGACCCCACACGTCAGGTTTGACCCCAGCCAGCCGCAGTTGACCACTGACGTCATGCTGACGTCATGCTGGCGCAATATATATATTTCTGGATTTAATTTAAATCAGGAAATTCCAGAATATTATTTAAACTTCAAAAATTCATAACTTTTATTCTGTAACTCCAAATTAGACAAATTATATATGAAAAATGATCAGAAAAATCCAATCTATCCATCTGTACTATTTTCATGCATGATCAAACAAGTTAAATTGATGTTTTAAGCAGAATAAGGAAAAGCACTTTAAAAGGCCATGTTTGAGTTTGAAATTTGAATCTTTGATTCAAATTTGTTCAAACCCTTCTGGTCTTAGTTGCATTAGCCCAACACACTCATATTGCCATGTTTCATGCATGCATCATATTGTTGCACATTGTTTGGTGATGGTTGTGTATCGGTGTCCTTTGCGACAGGTTCTGCCTCCGAGGAGTACCGTGATTACCCTAACGAAGAACCGTATCAGTGCATCGAACCATCAGGCAAGCAACCAACCATTTGATCATATCGATACAATCCCATGTTCTCGCTCCTGCTCTCTTTTACTGCATTAAGACAACGCGTTTCAAACTGCTGTGTGCTACGGTAGTTGAACCCATTTCCTCTGCATGACCTGTCATTGCCACAGTAACTAGATGAAACCCACTAGCATGTGTAGGAGTTGATTGAGCCATATGTATGTGTTGTTCCTACCTTGCTATGCCTGCTATGCTTAGAGTCGTGTGAGGTCTGGTTCATCTGGGTGATGGGCTAGAGTGAAATGTTTATGTCGGTAATGAGAGTGGTGTGGTGAACACGATTTGGTAAAGGTATCGATGAGAGGCCATGTAGGAGTACATGGTGGGTTGTTTCATTGAAGCCGACCTTAAGCACTGAGATCTGTATGTGTGATTTAAGAATCAGCTACTACCATGCATTGGGCCCGAAACCAATGGACCCTCTCGGCTTCTTATTCACCCTAGTTCTCCGTCCAGGAGTTGCAAGTAGTTTCTGGTGTTTGTAGCCTACTGGAGGCCGTGGACAGCGCTGACCGTAGGGGTGGGCTGTGATGCGGTAGGTACGTGGCCGGGTGTACCGAATACCCGTTAGGTATCTCGGGAACCCTGTTCACATCGTTCGGGGCCGTATGGGAAACCTCGGCCGGACTCCCTGCGGATGGAACCTGGATAGGCGATAAACCTGGACTGGAGGCTTAGGTGATTAGGTAGGTCATGGCCGACACCCACGTTAGGCTTCCGCTTGAAGGTTGCTGAGTACATGTCGTGTAAACGACGGTAAGTGGTGAGAGCGTGTATGAAGAAGTACACCCCTGCAGGGTTATCATAACCTATTCGAATAGCCGCGTCCGCGGTAAAGGACTACTTGGTTGCCTATACAGTTCATAGACAAGTAAATGGAAACTGCTAAAAGCCTCAAGATAAGTGTGAGTGCCGAGGATGGCTCTTCCGTAGGAAGACGGAGGCGGATCCTCGGTAGTGTATTGAGTTGGTGAGTAGTGGACTCGTGTGCGCAAAACCTTTTCAAGTTGGAGTATCGTAGGATAGTCTAGCCAAGAGTCAAAGCTGGCTTGCTGCAATAACTCCACCAACCCTTCTTGATAATATGCATGTATGTAGGATCTGATGTAAGTCTTGCTGAGTACCTTTGTACTCATGTTGCTATAATTTACATTTTTCCAGAAGACGCTGCAACCCCTTCTGATGGGTTCTATGTAGACATTGACATCAACGAGTAGGCTAAAGGCCCAGGTGGTGACCCTGAGCTTGTGAAGGACCACGTAGTATAGCTAGGCTTTCCAAGCCTCTTTTATTTTACTAGTTGTCTGTACTCAGACAAGTTACTTCCGCTGCTGGTTTGTATGACTGTATGACTTGAATGTTGGGTCGTGAGACCCGTACCTTTGTGTATGTTATGTATGGCTCCCTGAGCCTTAAATAAAGTACTTGTGTCATAGAGTCATGTTGTGATGCTTCGTTGTATTTGCACATATCGAGCATATTGTGTGTATGATTGAAATGCTTGGTATGTGTGGGATCTGACTATCTAGTTGTTTATCTTTAGTAGCCTCTCTTACCGGGAAATGTCTCCTAGTGTTACCGCTGAGCCATGGTAGCTTGCTACTGCTCTGGAACACTTAGGCTGGTCGGCATGTGTCCTTCTTCGTTCCTGTGTCTGTCCCTTCGGGTTAATGTCACACTTTGAGTACCGGAGTCCTGTTAGCCCGCTACAGCCCGGTTTACCGGAGTCCTGCTAGCCCAGTGCTACAGCCCGGACCCACTTGCTGATGACCGACACGTTCGAAGCTGGGTCATGGATGCATGTCCCTGTAATTCTGTGCCACTTTGGGTTTACGACTAGTCATGTCAGCCCGGGCTCCTTATCATATGGATGCTAGCGACACTATCATATACGTGAGCCAAAAGGCGCAAACGGTCCCGGGCAAAGGTAAGGCGACACCCGTGGGGATACCGTGCGTGAGGCCGCAAAGTGATATGAGGTGTTACCGGCTAGATCGATGTGACATCGAGTCGGGGTCCTGACAGCGTTGGCATCAGAGCCGGGCTGCCTGTAGGTTCTCCAAGCCAAACTGGTCGATGTTGAGTCTAGAAATTCTTTAGTTATATGTAGGGGAATTGTTTGTGGGTTGGAACGTAAGGCTCTTTTTTACTCCTTTATCTAATGACATTCTGATCTGGGTCAGTCTATTCTTCCACCGGGGGTTAAGGAATTAGGATCTATTCTCTCTATCAGGATCACATGTTGCTAGGATGGACTCAGAATTTGATATGATGATGTTGAGTGTGTATGAAATCCTTTGTCAAATGTCTCAAAATCCTTCTTGAGCATTTACAGCTGTTATGCTGCCGAAATTTTGCTAGAAATTCTAATGCCTTTGCATTATGATTGTGCTTTCAGATGGCCACTCGCGACCTCAATCAAGTGGTTCGCCTGACTCGATGCCTAGATGTACCCGGCCATACTGCCAAGTTGGTCAGGGTAATGACTGAGGCTGGATACCGCTGGTATCCTGAGTACACGGTCGAAGAGCAATTTCGGGACTTCAATCAAAGCCAGTATCTCTGCACTGTCAGGATATTTCCATCTTATCCTGGATCCACCGAGCCCCTTCACTGCTCCTATGGACTCGGGGTTACCATTGAGATGGCTGTGCAGGACGCCGCCTACTCTATGATGACCATCATGCGAGTCAGATCTGGACTATTTCGGGACTCTGATTTCCGGTATATGCCAGGATCACTTCCGGGAGCACAAGGGTATCTCCAGGCTATCTATGCTGACCCCACTCAGGAGGATTCACGGACTCGCACCACTGCTGAGATGCTCGAGGATAAGGACCGTGAAAATCGGGCCTTGAGGTTAGAGCTCTTCAATACCCGTGCTGACCACTGGGCCACATTGACTCGGTTCGCACCGGCAGTGCAAGCTGGATATTCAGATATGCGCGATCTCTATCCTGTGAGATCTGCTCTGCCAGACGTGATGGGTTGGCGTGATGTAGGAGGCATCACCCCACCTCGCGGTCCCCGCAGGCCACCGTCTGTTGGTCCAAGGCTCATCCTAGCCCCTATGGTCCACAAGCTCCGCGAGATCGTATGTTTCCGGATGATCATGTTGAGCTTCCAGGCTATGGAGGTGACTTCTACGAAGACTACTACGGATCGATCTGAGCTAGTGGTAGTATCGCTAGTTTGCACTAGCTGTGTCGTCTATCGTCCCGCGTGATCGTGGGATATGACCTAGTTTGTACTCTTTCCGGAGGTGTAGAAAAATAATGTATAGGAGCTTGGAATGCCTCCGATGAGATGTAATCCTCTTTTCACCGTAATAGTACTTTGTTTAGTCTTGTACTAAACCCTGTATGGTGTGTATGACGATGGAATAAAGAAGCAGCTTCTGTATTTACCATGTCATACGGATGATCATCCTGCATTTCGAGTTATTCCTTACATTTTATATCCTATGTCAGAATTTTATCATCCTGACTAAATCATTGTCTTGTTTACCTAGGATGGTCAACACGCGCACTAACCCTGCTCCTCAGGAGCAGGCCGAAGGCAGTGAAGTCAGGGATGCAAATCTGCCTCATCCTCCTTCCCTAGCCGAGGTTATGATGGAAGCTAAGAGAAACAAGCGGGAGACCAACCGTTTGTTGGAGCGTATTGAACAGAACACAGCACACCATCAGAGGACTAACGTGGTGTCACTTAGTGATTTTATCAAATTACATCCACCCACGTTCCACCACTCCGTCGAGCCTCTCGACGCTGATGACTGGCTTCGCAGTATCGCTCACAAACTGCGTTCCGCGCTGGTAGCGGAGGCTGACAAGGTCACCTTTGCTGCATATCATCTTGAAGGCCCCGCCAGTCTATGGTGGGAGAATTATGGAGCTATGTGCCCAGCGGGCCATGTCACTACTTGGGCCGAATTCAGCGAGGCTTTCCGTGAACACCACATTCCGGAGGGTCTCATGGACCGTAAACGTGAGGAATTTTGCAGTTTCACCCAAGGCCGACTTTCTGTGGATGCTTACAGCAGGGAGTTTGGTAATCTCGCACGATATGCAACTGAGGAAGTGTCTACTGATGCCAAGAAGCAAGCAAGGTTCCGTAAGGGCCTTAGTCCTGAGCTTCGTCGTGACCTCCGTCTGCATGAGTGCACATCTTTTCAGAAACTTGTCAACAAAGCCATCAGTGCTGAAACTGGTCAGACTGACTATGACGCAACACGCAAGCATGGCCGTGACATGGGTTCCTCATCCGGTGCTGGTCCTCAGAAGCGCCGCGTGTGGGTACCTAACACCGCCCTGCCACCCAGGTTCACACCGAGGCCATCTTTCCAGGCGCCTCGCCCTGTTCAACAGTCTGCACCGGCCAAGCCCTATGGGGGTCCAACCAACAATGCTCCTCCACATACCAGTTCCGTGACTTGTTTCAAGTGTGGGGAATCTGGCCACTATATGCATGAGTGTCCCCAGACCAACCCCAACCAGTCTGCTAAAGCTGTTGGCCGTGGCAAGCCGACAGGGAAAGTGTTCCACGCCAAGCCGGCCACCGCCTCACGTGGCCATGTCAACTGTATCTCTGCCGAAGAAGCTCAAGAGGATCCCAACGTCGTTCTCGGTACGCTTCTTGTTAATTGCCACCCGGCATCTGTTCTTTTCGATACAGGAGCCTCTCATTCTTTTATATCTGAAAACTATGCTCGTTTGCATAACACCGCATTCTGTGACATGCCATCCACTATGGAAATTTCTACTCCGGGTTCTAGATGGCAGACCTCTAGGGTAAGTTATGGAAATGAAATCCAAGTCGACAGACTTGTTTTTCTTGCATCTTTGATAGCCCTTAAATCTTCAGATATTAATATCATTTTGGGTATGGACTGGATGTCAGCTCATCAAGCCAAAATTGATTGCTTCTCTAGGACTGTTCAACTCACCCATCCTTCGGGGAAGATAGTCAATGTCTTGACCCGAATAGCCAAGCGACAGTTATTTTCTCTTAACGCCAGCCCTTTGCCAGACCTTGAGGACGTTCCGGTAGTCCGTGACTTCCCGGATGTCTTTCCAGAGGAATTGCCAAGTGTTCCACCTGACAGGGATGTTGAGTTCGTAATAGACCTCATTCCAGGAACCGTTCCGATTGCTAGAAGACCTTATAAGATGGCACCACTAGAGCTAGCCGAGCTTAAGAAACAACTCGATGAGTCCCTGAAAAAGGGTTTCATCCGACCTAGCTCATCCCCGTGGGCTTGCCCCGTCCTATTCGTCAAGAAGAAGGATGGTACGGACCGGATGGTTGTAGATTACCGACCTGTCAATTTGGTCACAATCAAGAACAAATATCCGCTTCCCAGGATCAACGACCTGTATGATCAGCTCGCTGGATCCTCAGTCTTCTCCAAGATGGATTTGAGGTTGGGCTACCATCAAATCAAAATCAGAAACGGGGACATTCCTAAAACGGCCTTTGTTACTCGTTATGGCCAATACGAGTACACCGTCATGTCCTTCGGATTAACCAACGCTCCAGCCACCTTTTCTCGGTTAATGAACTCAATCTTCATGGAGTATTTGGATAAATTAGTCGTAGTTTATCTCGATGATATACTCATCTACTCCAAGAATGAGGAAGAACATGCCGAACATTTAAGGCTTGTGTTGAAGAAACTTCGAGAGCATCGCCTTTATGCCAAATTTTCTAAATGTGAATTCTGGTTGTCAGAAGTGACCTATCTGGGTCATGTAATATCTGGTAAAGGTATTGCTGTTAACCCTGAGCGAGTTCGAGCCGTCCTTAATTGGACTCCACCCGAATCGGTCAAGCAAGTTCGGAGTTTTCTGGGCTTAGCGAGCTATTGTCGTCGCTTTGTCGAGAACTTCTCCAAGGTTGCCAAACCTCTAACCGAACTCCTCAAGAAAGATAAGAAGTTCGAATGGACTCCACATGTGAGCACAACTTTCAGGAACTGAAAAGACGCCTGACCTCTGCTCCCGTACTGGTACCACCAGACTTCTCCAAGGACTTTGTTATCTACTGCGACGCCTCGCGACAAGGACTAGGTTGCATTCTCATGCAAGATCGACACGTAATTGCCTACGCTTCACGGCAATTGCACCCACATGAGGAGAATTATCCTACTCATGATCTAGAGCTTGCAGCCGTAGTCTATGCACTTAAGACCTGGCGACATTACCTCCTCGGTAATCGTTGCGAAATATTCACTGATCACCAAAGTCTGAAGTACATTTTCACCCAACCGGATCTGAATCTCAGGCAAAGACGTTGGGTTGAGTTGATCACAGACTTCGACTTAGGAATAACCTACACCCCAGGGAAAGCCAACGTCATGGCTGATGTGCTAAGTCGTAAATCTTATTGTAACAACCTGATGTTACAACAAAGTCAACCGCTTCTCCATGAGGAATTTCGGAAGCTTAACCTTCACATTGTACCTCAAGGTTTTCTTTCCACCTTGGTGGCAAAACCTACCCTTACGGATCAGATTATCAAAGCACAGAAGGTAGATCCGGGAATCTCCCGCATCAAGAGAAACATTCAGAAAGGAATTGCGAATTGCTTCTCCATTAATGATCAAGGGGTCGTATACTTTGGGGATCGACTAGTGGTTCCCAAAGTGCGCAACCTGAGGCGATTGATCCTTAAGGAAGCTCATGAATCTCCTCTCACCATTCATCCCGGTAGTACTAAGATGTATCAGGACCTACGCCAGAGGTTCTGGTGGACTAGGATGAAGAGGGAAATTGCTCAGTATATTGCAAATTGCGACGTCTGTCGTCGTGTAAAAGCAGAGCATCAATGGCCTGCTGGCACCCTTCAACCCTTAGCTATTCCTGAATGGAAATGGGATAAAATTGGTATGGATTTCATTACCGGTTTTCCCAGGACCAAGAGAGGGAATAATGCTATTTTCGTCGTTGTCGATCGTCTTTCCAAAGTAGCCCATTTCTTACCTGTTCGTGAGAGTATAACCGCTAGTCAGCTGGCAGACTTATACATCTCCCGAATAGTGTCCCTCCATGGTGTTCCTTTGGAAATTAACTCGGATCGAGGAAGTCTTTTCACCTCTCGATTTTGGGAAAGCTTCCAAAATGCTATGGGAACCCGTCTCTCCTTTAGCACCGCCTTCCACCCTCAGTCGAGTGGTCAAGTGGAACGCGTCAACCAGATTCTAGAAGACATGCTTCGAGCCTCTGTTATCTCATTCGGAATGGACTGGGAGAAGTGCCTTCCATTTGCCGAATTCGCTTACAACAACAGCTATCAATCTAGCTTGGGTAAAGCCCCTTTTGAAGTTCTCTATGGACGACGGTGTCGAACACCCCTTAACTGGTCAGAGACCGGAGAAAGACAATTCTTTGGCCCGGATATGATTCAGGAAGCAGAAGAACAAGTTCGTTTCGTTCGTGAAAAGTTGAAAACAGCCCAATCTCGTCAAAAGAGTCAATATGACCGAAAACATAAGGCTATGACTTTCGAGGTTGACGAGAAGGCTTATCTTCGGGTCACCCCTCTGAAGGGGCAAATTGGCTCCTCGTTACATTGGACCTTTTCGCATTCTCGCCAAACGAGGAGAAGTTGCCTACCAGTTGGAACTACCTCCGCACCTCTCCAGAGTCCACGATGTCTTCCACGTTTCTCAACTCAGGCGTTGCTTCTCGGATCCTATCCGTGGAGTGGACCACGAAACGCTTGATCTCCAAGATAATCTTACATATCGAGAGTACCCCATTCGTATCCTCGATCAGGCCGAACGTACCACCCGACGTCATAACATCAAGTTTCTCAAAGTACAATGGTCGCACCATTCTGAGGATGAAGCAACTTGGGAAAGGGAGGATCGTCTTCGACTTGAGTATCCCGCCTTCTTCCCGGAGGAACCCAAATCTCGGGATGAGATTCTTTTGAGTGGGGGTGAGTTGTCACACCCTAGCTAGTCATGCATTAGAGTGTTGCATCATGTTTACTCTTTCATCAGAAATTTGAAATGGGGATCTGTGAAACCCTCAGAATCATTTTGAAAATGACCCAAATAAAAATTTCTCCAAAAGGGTCCAAGAAAATGCTCATGTTGCTCTCTGAAAATATTGGACAGAGATAAAAATCAAACCAATATTTTTAAGAGCTCATAGGTATTTATTTTGGGCATTTGGAATTAATGCATAAATATTTGCATTGGAAATATATTAGTTATATATATTAATATATGTCCAAAAACTATGCCACCTGTTGGGGAGCTCTGGAATAATATATCTAGCTCCTGCAAAAATTGGCATAAGGAAATAAAATGATTTAATATTTTATTTAAATCAAAACAAATGTCAGAAATTAGAAAAACAAAAATAAATAAAAGGAGGAGCTTACCTGGGCTCCTCCCTGTCCGGCCCAGCCAGCTGGCCGGCCCAGCCCACCACTGCAGCCCTCCGTCGTCTTCCTCCCCTCGCCCCGAAGCTGCTGCGTGCTCGCACGCGCACGGCCGCGCGGCCACCTCCTGCTTGCCGACGAGCTCCTGGCCGCGTGGCGACTTCCGCAGGCCGTCCCGATCCCCCTGACCCCCCTCACTCTCCCGTGCACCTCTTCCCTCTCTCCCTGCTTCGCCTCCCTTGCCCCCTCTCCCGAAGCAGAGCGCAGCCGCCGACGCCGTTCGCCGTAGCTGCAGCCACCGCCCTTCCCTCGCTCCCCCGACTAGCCCAGAGGCTCCGCCTCGACCCCCTCTTCCTCTCCACCGAGCCACGAGGCCCCGGACGCGCTGCAACGCCGCCACCATCGTCGTTTCCGTCGCCGGCCGCCGTGGATCCTCGTCGTCGATTCGAGAGCTACCGGACGTCCCCGAGCCCGCTAACCATCCCTGCAGCTCCGCGGTGAGCCGCTGAACCGATTCCCCCTTGCCCCGTCGTCCCTAGCATCTTGTAGTTGCCGTCCCCTTGAGCTCCGAAGCTCGCCGCCGCCGTGCCTCGTCACCGCCGTGGCTGGAGCCGTTGTAGCTCGAAGCCGAGCACACCATCGTGCTCCACACCTCACCAGGAGCACGTAGCACGCACCAACGCCTCCCCTAGCGCCCTGCATCGCCTAACCCGCCGTTGGCCGAACTCCGGCCGCCGCTCACGAGCTCGCCGTCGTCGGTACCGGCCACCTCAGGCACGGCCACCACCACCGTTCGACGCGCGGGAGCAAGGGCTCTCCAACGAGCCCTGTAGCGCGTTTCCGTATCGCGCCGCCGTCTCGGGCCTCGCTGGCGTCATGTCGCCGGTGGGTTTGACCTGTTTGACCTGGGGTTTGACCCCCCCCAGGGTCACTGACGCGTGGGCCCCGTCGGCCAGGTGGTCAGATTAGTGCTAATCACTGTTAGCTAACCCCCTGACACTGACCAGTGGGCCCCAGCGCCACTAATTCCTAATTAGGATTAAACTAACCCTGTTTAACCCCCCTGTCACTGACGTGTGGACCCCACACGTCAGGTTTGACCCCAGCCAGCCGTAGTTGACCACTGACGTCATGCTGACGTCATGCTGGCGCAATATATATATTTCTGGATTTAATTTAAATCAGGAAATTCCAGAATATTATTTAAACTTCAAAAATTCATAACTTTTATTCTGTAACTCCAAATTAGACAAATTATATATGAAAAATGATCAGAAAAATCCAATCTATCCATCTGTACTATTTTCATGCATGATCAAACAAGTTAAATTGATGTTTTAAGCAGAACAAGGAAAAGCACTTTAAAAGGCCATACTTGAGTTTGAAATTTGAATCTTTGATTCAAATTGGTTCAAACCCTTCTAGTTTTAGTTGCATTAGCCCAACACACTCATATTGCCATGTTTCATGCATGCATCATATTGTTGCACATTGTTTGGTGATGGTTGTGTATCGGTGTCCTTTGCGACAGGTTCTGCCTCCGAGGAGTACCGTGATTACCCTAACGAAGAACAGTATCAGTGCAATGAACCATCAGGCAAGCAACCAACCATTTGATCATATCGATACAATCCCATGTTCTCGCTCCTGCTCTCTTTTACTGCATTAAGACAACGCGTTTCAAACTGCTGTGTGCTACGGTAGTTGAACCCATTTCCTCTGCATGACCTGTCATTGCCACAGTAACTAGATGAAACCCACTAGCATGTGTAGGAGTTGATTGAGCCATATGTATGTGTTGTTCCTACCTTGCTATGCCTGCTATGCTTAGAGTCGTGTCAGGTCTGGTTCATCTGGGTGATGGGCTAGAGTGAAATGTTTATGTCGGTAATGAGAGTGGTGTGGTGAATACGATTTGGTAAAGGTATCGATGAGAGGCCATGCAGGAGTACATGGTGGGTTGTTTCATTGAAGCCGACCTTAAGCACTGAGATCTGTATGTGTGATTTAAGAATCAGCTACTACCATGCATTGGGCCCGAAACCAATGGACCCTCTCGGCTTCTTATTCACCCTAGTTCTCCGTCCAGGAGTTGCAAGTAGTTTCTGGTGTTTGTAGCCTACTGGAGGCCGTGGACAGCGCTGACCGTAGGGGTGGGCTGTGATGCGGTAGGTACGTGGCCGGGTGTACCGAATACCCGTTAGGTATCTCGGGAACCCTGTTCACATCGTTCGGGGCCGTATGGGAAACCTCGGCCGGACTCCCTGCGGATGGAACCTGGATAGGCGATAAACCTGGACTGGAGGCTTAGGTGATTAGGTAGGTCGTGGCCGACACCCACATTGGGCTTCCGCTTGAAGGTTGCCGAGTACATGTCGTGTAAACGACGGTAAGTGGTGAGAGCGTGTATGAAGAAGTACACCCCTGCAGGGTTATCATAACCTATTCGAATAGCCGCGTCCGCGGTAAAGGACTACTTGGTTGCCTATACAGTTCATAGACAAGTAAATGGAAACTGCTAAAAGCCTCAAGATAAGTGTGAGTGCCGAGGATGGCTCTTCCGTAGGAAGACGGAGGCGGATCCTCGGTAGTGTATTGAGTTGGTGAGTAGTGGACTCGTGTGCGCAAAACCTTTTCAAGTTGGAGTATCGTAGGATAGTCTAGCCAAGAGTCAAAGCTGGCTTGCTGCAATAACTCCACCAACCCTTCTTGATAATATGCATGTATGTAGGATCTGATGTAAGTCTTGCTGAGTACCTTTGTACTCATGTTGCTATGATTTACATTTTTACAGAAGACGCTTCAACCCCTTCTGATGGGTTCTATGTAGACATTGACATCAACGAGTAGGCTAAAGGCCTAGGTGGTGACCCTGAGCTTGTGAAGGACCACGTAGTATAGCTAGGCTTTCCAAGCCTCTTTTATTTTACTAGTTGTCTGTACTCAGACAAGTTACTTCCGCTGCTGGTTTGTATGACTGTATGACTTGAATGTTGGGTCGTGAGACCCGTACCTTTGTGTATGTTATGTATGGCTCCCTGAGCCTTAAATAAAGTACTTGTGTCATAGAGTCATGTTGTGATGCTTCGTTGTATTTGCACATATCGAGCATATTGTGTGTATGATTGAAATGCTTGGTATGTGTGGGATCTGACTATCTAGTTGTTTATCTTTAGTAGCCTCTCTTACCGGGAAATGTCTCCTAGTGTTACCGCTGAGCCATGGTAGCTTGCTACTGCTCTGGAACACTTAGGCTGGCCGGCATGTGTCCTTCTTCGTTCCTGTGTCTGTCCCTTCGGGGAAATGTCACGCGATGAATACCGGAGTCCTGTTAGCCCGCTACAGCCCGGTTCACCGGAGTCCTGCTAGCCCAGTGCTACAGCCTGGATTCACTCGCTGATGACCGACACGTTCGATGCTGGGTCATGGATGCCTGTCCCTGTAAGTCTGTGCCGCTTTGGGTTTACGACTAGCCATGTCAGCCCGGGCTCCTTATCATATGGATGCTAGCGACACCGTCATATACGTGTGCCAAAAGGCGCAACCGGTCCCGGGCAAAGGTAAGGCGACACCCGTGGGAATACCGTGCGTGAGGCCGCAAAGTGATATGAGGTGTTACATGCTAGATCGATGTGGCATTGAGTCGGGGTCCTGACACCGTAGGGGTGGGCTGTGATGCGGTAGGTACGTGGCACGGTGTACCGAATACCCGTTAGGTATCTCGGGAACCTTGTTCACATCGTTCGGGGCCGTATGGGAAACCTCGGCCGGACTCCCTGCGGATGGAACCTGGATAGGCGATAAACCTGGACTGGAGGCTTAGGTGATTAGGTAGGTCGTGGCCGACACCCACGTTGGGCTTCCGCTTGAAGGTTGCCGAGTACATGTCGTGTAAACGACGGTAAGTGGTGAGAGCGTGTATGAAGAAGTACACCCCTGCAGGGTTAACATGATCTATTCGAATAGCCGCGTCCGCGGTAAAGGACTACTTGGTTGCTTATACAGTTCATAGACAAGTAAATGGAAACTGTTAAAAGCCTCAAGATAAGTGTGAGTGCCGAGGATGGCTCTTCCGTAGGAAGACGGAGGCGGATCCTCGGTAGTGTATTGAATTGGTGAGTAGTGGACTCGTGTGCGCAAAACCATTTTAAGTTGGAGTCTCGTAGGATAGTCTAGCCAAGAGTCAAAGCTGGCTTGCTGCAATAACTCCACCAACCCTTCTTGATACTAAGCATGTATGTAGGATCTGATGTAAGTCTTGCTGAGTACCTTTGTACTCATGTTGCTATAATTTACATTTTTACAGAAGACGCTGCAACCCCTTCTGATGGGTTCTATGTAGACGTTGACATCAACGAGTAGGCTGAAAGACCCAGGTGGTGACCCTGAGCTTGTGAAGGACCTTGTAGTATAGCTAGGCTTCCCAAGCCTCTTTTATTTTACTAGTTGTCTGTACTCAGACAAGTTACTTCCGCTGCTGGTTTGTATGACTGTATGACTTGTATGTTGGGTCGTGAGACCCGTACCTTTGTGTATGTTATGTATGGCTCTCTGAGCCTTAAATAAAGTACTTGTGTCATAGAGTCATGTTGTGATGCTTCGTTGTATTCGCACATATCGAGCATATTGTGTGTATGATTGAAATGCTTGGTATGTGTGGGATCTGACTATCTAGTTGTTTATCTTTAGTAGCCTCTCTTACCGGGAAATGTCTCCTAGTGTTACCGCTGAGCCATGGTAGCTTGCTACTGCTCTGGAACACTTAGGCTGGCCGGCATGTGTCCTTCTTCGTTCCTGTGTCTGTCCCTTCGGGGAAATGTCACGCTTTGAGTACCGGAGTCCTGTTAGCCCGCTACAGCCCGGTTTACCGGAGTCCTGCTAGCCCAGTGCTACAGCCCGGACCCACTTGCTGATGACCGACACGTTCGAAGCTGGGTCATGGATGCCTGTCCCTGTAAGTCTGTGCCACTTTGGGTTTACGACTAGTCATGTCAGCCCGGGCTCCTTATCATATGGATGCTAGCGACACTATCATATACGTGAGCCAAAAGGCGCAAACGGTCCCGGGCAAAGGTAAGGCGACACCCGTGGGGATACCGTGCGTGAGGCCGCAAAGTGATATGAGGTGTTACCGGCTAGATCGATGTGACATCGAGTCGGGGTCCTGACACTTTGTCCCGTTCAACCCCTTCAAGCTAACCTAGTTTCGATGGCTCCACAATAAAGTCCTTTCACTAGGACATCTGCCGTGTTAAGTCCACGACAGTTGGCGCCCACCGTGGAGAGCACAGAGGTTTCAAGTTCTTGAAGGGCAACTTCGCAGGGATCAAGGGATGCGCCGTGGGCCGGATGACGAAAAGCCGCCACTGCAAGTTCTACATCGACAAGACTGGCTGGGGCCCTGAGGCCGGCTCAATAGAGTATGGTTACCGGGTCCCCTTTGGCGGGATTCATGTCTTCACCGGCAAGATTGGGGAGTCAGGGCTTGAGCCGGACATCTGCACCGACACGATCGAGACAGCTCAGCGCGCACGACCTGCCAGGATCCAACCCACCAGGAAGCCTGCCTTCATTGGTTTTGTTCATGGGGCGGATCTCGAAGAAGGTTCTATGTCAGGTGGAGAGACAGCCATCTACTAAGGTGATGAGTCCTCAACCGGCAAAACTGAATCAATCTATCAATTGCAAGACGGTAGGCTTGGGGGCTATTCCGATGGTGACACTATTTCGGACTCCTAGGAGCTGCCGAGCTGGGCTACTATTTTTATGGCTAGTACGCTGCGGCTATGACCTCCGGCTCAACGACTGCTGTGACGGCCGGGGCGAGTGACGCCCGCTGGCTCAAGCTCTGTCAAAACTCCTGGATGCCCTGGCGACTCTCTTAGCTGCGGTGGTAACCCCTGCGAATCAAGCACAACATAAGGTGGAGGTATCGAAGTTACGAGACGAGGTAGCTCAGGCTAAGGAGGCACTCAATGCTGAGAATGCTAGGATGGCAATAGAGCGAGCTGCGTTAGAAGCTGAGTCGTAGCGGATCCAAGCAGAATCTTTCTGGCTTAATCAGGATCAAAAAGCTTCAAACATCGTCATGCGAAGAAGGCATTAGACCCGTCTGCCCCTAGAGTTTGAAGCAATGAATCTTTTCAATACGCCTGGAGCAGGAACGAGTAACCCACCCGGTGTGACCCGGGTCACCGAGGCGCCCATGGCCAAGGCGTTGGCTCAGCCGGGTGTAGCAGACCCACCTTGTTTGCATTTAACCCCGCCTCAACAGGTGTTAACACCGCCAGTTCATTTTTGCAACCCCCTAGATAATATGATTGTTGCGGCTTCCCGATTGGCGTATCTTCCCATTGAAGGCGAGTCCCCTGCTGCAGTTGAGGCACATAAGGTTGTGGAGCTTCTTCAGACAGCGGTACCTCAGCAGGCGGCTTACTCATACAGTCGTGATCAGATTCATTCAACTCCTCGTCAAAGTCAAAGTTATAGCAGGGACATTGAGTCGCCAGCAGTTTCCAGCAGTGAGCGGCATCGGAACCAGCCGCGTGGGCATGACCCGCCGCGTGATGATAATAATGTCCAGGCCTTATTAAATCAGACCAGGACACGTCAAGAGGCACAGCTGACGGCTCAGTTAGTGGCTCATCAACAACTCCAACTTAACCCGTAAGCATCTATAGAAGCCGACATGAAAAGCATCTATAGAAGCCGTGCTTAGTGCCAGTTCTACACAATGAGCGTTTGCCCAAGGATTTCAAGGCCCCTTGAAAAGTACCCAATTACACCATGGATTAGCCTCTGGATGCTTGGATTGAGAGCTATGAGCTCGCTATAGAGATGTTGGATGTTAACGATGTTGTGTGCGCCAAATATTTTCACCATGATGTTGGATGGGCCGGCCATACCTGGCTAAGGGGATTGTCCCCTAATTCCATCAACTCATGGACTGAATTGGACATGCGTTTCATTCAGAATTTTAAAGATATATGTAAGCAGCCTCTGTCGATTATCGACCTAGACACTTGCATCCAGCGTGAGGATGAGTGAACCGCCCATGTCTCAGTTATTATCTACTCGTCGGATAGCATCAACGCCTGTTCTGCTGTTTTAATTTTGGAGAAAATTGCCGATTTATTCCCCTCAAAAAGAAGCTAGGGAGGATTAAACGTCATTGCAATGACATGGGAGAACTGATGGCGGCTCCTATCAAATACGCTGACTCAGACACCACTAAGGATCCTGATTCAGATGAGGAAAAGTCTGGTAAGGGGAAGAAAAACGGCAAGGGGCAGCAGCAGAATACGACATGTCAGAGCCAAGGTAACAATGGTAAGCGCAAGCACACTGACAGCAGGTCAGACTTTGTGGCCAAAACTAATGCACAAAGCGGCAATCGCCATCGTAAGGGAAATTCCAAACCCAGTTTGAAGGGCCAAAGTTCAGTTTAGAGGCAATATTGAACCAACCTTGCCCAAAACATAGCCATCCCAATAAGCCATCAACTCAACATGGAAAGATTGTCATATCATGAGGGAGTATAAGAATTCTAGCTTTCACCAGAACCACAATAACGGTAACGGCCCGCACGGCGGTTCAGGCTCCGGCTCTCATGGCACTGGCTTTGGAGGTGGCGGCTCAAACTCTGGATTCCAAGGCCAGGGCAATCATGGCAGCTTTAATCAGCAGCCTTGTCAAGGCAATCAGCAATAGTAGTCCGGATATCATAGTAATCCAAAGCAGTTGAATAGCAGCCAATAACATGTTTTTACCACGAGTCTGTGCAAGCGAGATTAGAAGTTTCATAAACGAGCGGTGAGCGCTGTTGAGGCGGCAATCCCTCGACACTTTCGATGGTCACAGCAGCCCATTGTATGGAGCCGTGAGGATCATCCGCCCCGGATTGACAACCCGGGTCAGCTAGCTTTGGTGGTTGCTCCTCAGATTGGAGGTTCCAAGTTCACTAAGGTGCTTATGGACAGAGGCGGCAACATTAATATCCTTTATTATGATACTTTTCGCCGGATGAATTTAACTGAAAAAGATCTCAAGCCGTCTACTGCAGTCTTTCATGGGGTGGTGCCTAGTAAGTTGGCTTATCCGGTGGGTAAGATAGCCTTGGAGGTGGCTTTTGGCAACGAACATGATTACAGGACTGGGACATTGAATTTTGAAGCAGTTAAGATAAAAAGCCCCTATCATGCTTTGTTTGGACGGCTGACTTATGGCAAGTTTATGGCACGACCTTGTTATGTGTATTTGCAGCTCAAGATGTCGGGTCGCAAATGTCGGCGTTCTGGGAACGGGGGTCCCCAGACTTGCCTGCCTGCGGCCTGCTGCGTGGCTCAAAGGAGGCCCAACACAGCCCATCTTCATCAACACAAACTCAAGACCCTCGCGGGGCGGACGACAAGGAGCTTCCTCAGGCACAGCCTCGTCAGGCAAGCTCACGAGGAGGCGGAGAGTTCAAGGCGGGGTACCTCACGAGGTGCCCACGATGAAAGCCATGACGACCAAGGGCGCCAGTCGGGCCAGCCCGCGCAGTGTCCTCCTTTCCTCTTTGGTGCAAAGGGAGCAAGCGCAAGCGAGAGCATCAAGCAAAGGCATCCATTTCGGTGCAACAAGACCAAGACCAGCCCAACGGCCGGAAGGAAGTCATTGTGGAGCCCAAGCAGGCGTCATCACCAGAGCCTTTGACAGGCGAGGACCAACTTTAGTCAGGATAAGTGTACCCGTTGTTCCCCTTCAAAATGGCCAATTGTTGGCGCCCTTCCCGCTCAATATTTGGGAAGAGGCCCAGGGCCTTTTCCTATAAATAGGACTAGCCACCCCCAGGGTAGAGGCATCCAGCAGCGAGACCAGAGCTAGAAACCTGATCTAGAGATCGAGCATCGAGAATCCAAGAGCCAGAACCAAGTAGCACCAGGCAAGAGCAGACCCTCGCGAGGCTGTTCTTCCTTGTATTGTTCATCATCAGCCTAAGAGGCAATCCACCACACCACACACTGGACTAGGGTATTACACCACAATGGTGGCCTGAACCAGTATAAATCTTGTGTCTCTTGTGTTGTTCTGTTTGGTAGTTTAGATCCTAGCGATTCGGCGAGGAACAGGCAGGCAGAGCGCGCACCCCAGTGTTCGAACCTCAAGGGTCTGCCGGAACCCGAAATCCGACATTTGGCGCGCCAGGTAGGGGTGCGCCAGGATCTGACTTCTGCCGCTTCGTGTCTCGTCGCATCGTCATCACCATGTCCGGCGACCAGGCGGGCAACCCTGATCCTTGGGCGGCTTGGCCCACCCGCGCAGAGCTGCTCGCCCCGGGCGATCCCATGCCCCAGACAGCTCGCGGTCCGCAGGGCGCTGCGGGCCGTGGGCGATGCAGACAGGCCTCGACGGCTCTAACACCGCGGCAGACGCGGTCGGCAGCAAGGGCCTCCAACCACGCCGCGGCCACGACGCCGTACACCCACCGGGAGCAGGCGAACTCAAGGGCCGCGCTCACGGTGGCCCGAGAGCTGCTACAGTGCAGACTGATGGAAGGCGGCCACGACGTACTGCTAGAGCGGGTGGCGGAGCTCCTGGGCTTCGCCGCCTCGGGGCTCACCCCTTCTACACTCTGCTCTCGTCTCAGGCCCAGGGCGGCCCGCGCAGGGGCCACACGTGCAACCGTGGGCTCCAAAGCTACTCCAACACCAGCAAAGCTGTCAGCACAGGGCCGGCGGCAGCACCGACTCCGCTCCCCGCCAGTGAAGAAGGATTCGTCGCGACCCACGGCCCCCGTAGGCCGTCGCGCTACCATCACTAGGTTGGCACGTCAAGCAGAGCTGCATGGCACGTGGAGCCCTACGGCGCAGCCTTCGGGGTAACGGCCACGGAAGGGTACGTGCCCCACATGATGGATCAAGGGCACCCGAGCGAGGGCGAACAAGGCTCGCTCCTCAGCCCAAGCTGGGGGGGACGAGGCGCCAGAAGCTGAGCTCTTCCAGGAACCCCGGGACGGCCCCGCCCGCCACGCTGGAAGCGACGATTATCGGGTACCACTAATCCCTCAGGAGCAGGCATACACTAATCATGGGTTGCAGGAGGTGAAGGTCGCCACAGCGAGCAGCTGCCCCGCTCCAGCAGTCTCTTACCCCTCGGGAGGAGGGCGTCGTGGGCTGCAAGAGAGGGGCCGAGATCCGACATCACCACCGCGGTGTTCGGAGCAAGGCGTTCCCAGGAGGTAGGCCCTCCGCTGGGGAGGTGCCTCAGGGCCTGCCCCTGGCGGAGGACCCGTGGTCGTCGGGGGAACCGCTGGCGACCGCTCTACCCCATTGGCGGCGTCCTGGTTTCCGGTCGTCGTTGATGGCACTAGAGTGTAGCGCAAGGTGGGGCCCTCGTTTGGCGATATGAAGCAAGGCCGGTACCTGTGAAGAAGGCCCAGTGCCTGTGAAGCTCGCCGCCTCGTGACACTCTCACGTAATAATGAGTGGGGATGTACACGCCCCGGAGTATCAGGGGGGCCGGCCTCAGGCCCTGGGGCTCCCTCCCACGCCCAGTGGCAGCACTTAGCTCCGCGCTGGTGAGAAGACGTCCAAGACTAGACTAGGTGCCGGACGCGGCCTTTTGTTTGCTTTCATTGCTTTTCCCTTGGTTGTTGCTTTCCCCCGCAGGATTTAAGTTGAACTCGGATTTGAGATTTGCGTGTGTTGGGGAAGGGGTGCTTAGTCTCGTTCGAGCAATCTCTCGCGTTTCGGTTACAACCTCGCCTTAGTTGCCTCCCCTCGTGAGCCCCTCGCGAGACGGGTCTCCCCTAGCTTGCGTGCAGCCCAGACTGCCGCCGTCATATCCCCTCGGGAGGTTTTTCACTTCAGATCCTACGGATTCGGTCGGGAGGCATTCAAGGCACCGCAGCCTCCTGCAAATTATCTCAGGACCCGCGCAGGACGAAGGTAAACTAACCAGCCAGCTCGTCGCCTAGCCAACCACTTGGCATGGGCCTATGGGCGATGTAGCATTAACTAGTGTGCTAAAACATTGGTTTTACATGAGGGGCACCCCCTCCCAAAATGCTCTCACAACCATCAGGACCAAAGCCTGAGTTCTGTTCATGCAGGATAAGGAAACAGGAACAACGTGCTGTCAGTCAGATAAATCCCCCAATGCATCCTCAGGAACGCCGCCCGAGCTGTCGCTGGCATCGCTGGCCTCGCCATCGCCCTCCGCGTAGTCGCCAGCGGCATCAGGGCCGTTCACCACGCCGCCCTCGTCGGCGGCCACAACCACGCCATCGTCGTCCGAAGCGAAGGCCCTGACAAGGGCATCCACGTTGTCTTCCACCCAATATGCCAGGTCGTCTCGGACGGCCTGGGGGACTGGGGCGATGGCAGCGTCAAAGTCAAAGTGAGGATCCATATTCCGGAGATGGCTGAAGATGCGGGAAAAGGTGCGCCCGAGCAGGGCTCGGCTCCTCTCCTCCACCAACCTGTTGGCACGAACTGACCGTGCCTCCAGCTGCGTCACGATGTCGGTGAAGAACTGAAGGTTGCCGGCGTAGTTAATGGCACGCGGCTCGCCGACGGCCGCCTCGCAGAGGTTCCCTAAGGCCGTGTTGGCCCTCTCCCAAGCGTGGTGAGCATGGGGGCGTGCTCGTGTTCCAAGAGCCGCCGCTGACGCATCTCGTCCGTGTTCTGACAGGCGACGGCCTCAGCCTCAACCACCTGTAGGCGAAGAAGAAGCACTTCGGTGCCGAAAGCAGTTGACTCCCCCTGCGCCGCCTCGAGTGCGGCCTGTAAGGCATCAGCCCGCCGTGTCGCTTCCTCCAACTTGGTCCTCAGGACGGTGGTCCTACCTTCGGCCTCGGTCCGGACCAACTCTAGCCTCTCTGTGAACTCGCGCTCGAGATTCAGGCGCGCCGTCGCCACCCGACGTCCGACCTCCTTCGAGACACGGGCTTCCCGCGCAGCGACATCGTCCTCCGCCCGTGTCACCCAGCGCTCCCTCGTCTCCAGGCGCTCGTGCTCGCGCGCGCGTTCGGTGACTTCTAGCGTCAACGCCTCCTCGCGCTTCTGGAGCTCCGCTGGGTTGCCGGAGGCCACCTTCATCGACGCAAGGGCTGCCTCGCGCAGCTCCACCTGCTCCCCCAGTGAGCGGCACCGGGCTAAGAGTTCTCGTGCCCGCTCCTCCGCGGCCTCTCGCCGCCGGTTAGCTTCCCGGGCCCCTTCGACGGCCTGGGAACGGGCCACCCGAGAGGCCGCCAGCGACGCCTTGGCCTCCTCATCATCAAGATCGCGCCGACGGTGCGCGAGGGCGGCAGCCGCCTCCAGCTCGCGCCTCTCCGCAACCAGCCGAAGGCCCTCGGCCTCAAGGCGCGCGTCCTCATCAGCGAGTTCCTGACCAAGCAAGCTCACCGCGTCAGCCGCCCTCCGGAAGAACCCTTGGCGAAGAGCGCGACGCTGCCGGGCGCGCTCAAGTACGTCTTCCACGCCATCATCCGCCCCAAGCGAGCGCCATGGGGCTCGGACCAGCACTCCCCTCTCGGGCAGGGGGCTGGGGGCTGGCGCCCTCGAGATGACCAGGCACACCCTGCCGAAGGCCCGACCTAAAGCCAGTCCATCCCCAAGTGAAGAGCGCTGGGAGTACCGCAGCCAATCACGGTCCACGGCCAGACGAGAAGCCCACGGCAGGCTAGCTATGCCGCGAGGAGGCCCGTGAAGGAAGACCGCGGGGAGCGCAGGGCCACGTTGCGCCTCGGGAAGGTTCTCCTCACCAACCGGCCTCACCACGAGGGCTCTGCTGCTCGGAACGATCAAAGACGGCGGAAAGGGCGGGGACGAGGGGGATGGCTCCTCATCCGCCTCCATGAGCTCAGAAGGAAAGGCCCTGCGAAGCAAGGATCAGGAAAGGCAACAGAAGAATCAGGCGGCAAGGGTAATCATCGCCCAGGGCCTCTCTCCTCTTCCGGAGGGCCTCAAATTCCACACGGAAGCGACCCCAGAGTTGAGCGCAAGGGTCGGCTTGCGACGAGAAGGAAGCATCGAGGCGACTCGCGTCGGGGGCATCCGCCTGATGCGTGCTGCCGGTCGCCTCACAAAGAAGAGCGGCTGGGGCCTCGGGAGCCTCAGCCGCAGGCACTGCGAGCGGCCGCTCGCCACCCTCAATTGCGGCAGCACGGGCCTCGGAAGCCGCCCCCTCATGAGCGCCGCCCAGTGTTGTCGCCTCGGCGGGGGCACCCTCGGCCTTCGGAGGCTCATGCCTCCCTGCCCCGCCACGTGAGGAAGAGTCGCCCCGAATGGTTGCGAGGGCGACCACCACCACTGGGTTCTCGTGAGGCCCCTGGAGGCCAGCAGGGCGCGGCCCCCATTCGTCGAAAATAGGCATCTGGCTCACGAAGTCACTTCTGTTCGAGCAGAGGTACAGCAAGCCACCCCCTTGACGAATGCCGCCGGGGGAAGGGTCCCCAGTCAAGACCAAGAGCACCTTCCTTAGTGCTTCAGGCGTCAGGTCCTCCTCCTGGAGCCGCATACGGTCCCCACGACCGCCGAAGGCCCACATTTGATGAGAATGGCGCTGGGGAGGGGCGACGCGGCATAGCAAGAACTCCTTCACCACCTTGGGCGCCGTCACGCCAAGCTCCCTCAGGAACTCGAAGCGACGCCAGATGAAGGCAAGCCGGGGGCTCGCGAGCGTCTCCTGGCCCCAGCCTGAGTTGGGGACAGCAGGTGAAGATGGCTCCGTCAGCAGGGGGCTGGGCACCCCTACGTCCACATACAGCCACCGCTCGCGAAACCCAGGTGCGGGCGGAGGGAGACTGAAGTCAATTCCAGAAGCCGTTGTCTCAGGTGCAGCGATGAAGCTCACGCACCCCGAACATTGGGTGGGGTCGACAAGGCGCAAAGAGAAGAAGTGGCGCGGCAAGGCGACCGAGGGAAGGATGCCCATCATTGTCTCGCAAACGAATGCAAATACCGCGAGAAGGGTGATGGATTCAGGACCCAGATGCATCATATGGATCTGATAATGGGAAAGCACGGCATTGAAGAAATCAGAGAAGGGAGGAACCAGTCCCGCCCACAGGGCGTCGGCGAAGTACCGGACCTCGGTGGGAATCCTGTCAATGGAGAAGCGGGACGCGGGCCAGGCCGTCGTCCTCCCGCACTCGTTGAAGATGGTGGCCAGGGCTGAGCTGACCTTGCCCAGGCCTTCTTGATTGATTATGACCGGCCAATCAACGGCGGGGGCCGCCGTTGACGACGAGCGAGGCGGCGGCACGGGCTTCTTCCCTTTTCCCTTCCTCGGTGGAACCATGACGGCAGGAAGGGGATGGGGGAAGGTTCGAGATTGGATTGGATGCGGAAGCTGGAGTTCGAGAGAAGACAGGACAGGGAGCGCTCAAGCAGTAGAAAGGGGAACGGCTATGTGCGGCAGCGAGTCCGCCTAGCAAGGCACAAAATAAGGAGCCGTGGGGGAACAGCGCCCCCCACGTCCAATCAACCGCCATGCGGCGCCCAAGGCCGTAGGCAGTTAGGGCCCGCGACGCTTCGCACTTTCCCTTTCGCCTCTCTGCCCGGGCATGTTCGGGAGCGCCGTGGGCCCGGGGGCTACTATCGGCATTCTGGGAACGGGGTTCCCCAGACTTGCCTGCCTGCGGCCTGTGGCGTGGCTCAAAGGAGGCCCAGCACAGCCCATCTTCATCAACACAAACTCAAGACCCTCGCGAGGGGCCAAGCCTCGCGGTGCGGACCACAAGGAGCTTCCTCAGGCACGGCCTCGTCAGGCAGGCTCACGAGGAGGCGGAGAGTTCAAGGCGGGGTACCTCGCGAGGTGCCCATGACACAAGCCATGACGACCAAGGGTGCCAGTCGGGCGCCAGCCCGCGCAGTGTCCTCTTTTCCTCTTTGGTGCAAAGGGAGCAAGCACAGGCGAGAGCATCAAGCAAAGGCATCCATTTCGGTGCAACAAGACCAAGACCGGCCCAACGGCCGGGAGGAAGTCATTGTGGAGCCCAAGCAGGCGTCATCACCAAAGCCTTTGACAGGCGAGGACCAACTTTAGTCAGGATAAGTGTACCCGCTGTTCCCCTTCAAAATGGCCAATTGTTGGCGCCCTTCCCGCTCAATATTTGGGAAGAGGCCCAGGGCCTTTTCCTATAAATAGGACTAGCCACCCCAGGGTAGAGGCATCCAGCAGCGAGACCAGAGCTAGAAACCTGATCTAGAGATCGAGCATCGAGAATCCAAGAGCCAGAACCAAGTAGCACCAGGCAAGAGCAGACCCTCGCGAGGCTGTTCTTCCTTGTATTGTTCATCATCAGCCTAAGAGGCAATCCACCACACCACACACTGGACTAGGGTATTACACCACAATGGTGGCATGAACCAGTATAAATCTTGTGTCTCTTGTGTTGTTCTGTTTGGTAGTTTAGATCCTAGCGATTCGGCGAGGAACAGGCAGGCAGAGGGTTGAATCTCCGTGCGCACCCCAGTGTTTGAACCTCAAGGGTCTGCCAGAACTCGAAATCTGACAGCAAAGGGACCATCACGGTCCATGGTGACAGGAAGATAGGCTTGGAATGTGAGGAAGGTGATGCTGCTTATGCTAAGTCTGCTTGTGCCGCGAAGGAGCATAAGTTTTACAAAGACAACATTGACCTGGCTGATCCTTTTGCTCTCCCCCGTATTGATCAGATCATTGATGCTACGGCGGGTTGTGAGCGTTTGAGCTTCTTAGATGCTTATTCTGGTTATCATCAGATCAAAATGGCAGTTAAGGACCAGGAGAAGACATCTTTCATGACTCCCTTTGGAGCCTTCTGCTATGTGTCTATGCCTTTTGGGCTCAAGAGTGCCCAGGCGACTTATCAACATTGTGTTCAGAATTGCCTTCACAACCATATAGGACGCAATGTTCATGCTTATGTGGATGATATCGTTGTAAAGTCCAGGAATAAGGAAATTAGATGATTTAAAGGAGACATTTGACAACCTCTGGGTCTACAAGATGATGCTTAACCCGACCAAATGTGCTTTTGGTGTGCCAGCAGGCAAGCTCTTGGGTTTTCTGGTCTCTGAGAGAGGTATTGAAACTAACCCAGAGAAAATCAAGGCTATCACTTCCTTGGCAAAATTGGCATGTATTAATGACGTCCAACATTTGGCGGGTCATATTGCGGCCTTAAGCCGGTTTATAAGCCGCTTGGGAGAAAAGGCTATTGTCGGTGTCAAAACCGGCAGATCTCTGGTAGGGGGTCCCGAACTGTGCGTCTAAGTCTGATGGTAACAGGAGATAGGGGACACGATGTTTTACCCAGGTTCGGGCCCTCTCGAAGGAGGTAATACCCTACTTCCTGCTTGATTGATCTTGATGATATGAGTATTACAAGAGTTGATCTACCACAAGATCGTAGAGGCTAAACCCTAGAAGCTAGCCTATGATTATGATTATTGTTGTCCTATGGACTAAACCCTCCGGTTTATATAGACACCAGAGGGGGCTAGGGTTACACAGAGTTGGTTACAGAGAAGGAAATCTACATATCCGAATATCCAAGCTTGCCTTCCACGCAAAGGAGAGTCCCATCTGGACACGGGACGAAGTCTTCAATCTTGTATATTCATAGTCCAATAGTTCGGCCAAAGTATATGGTCTGGCTGTTCGAGGACCCCTTAATCCAGGACTCCCTCAGTAGCCCCTGAACCAGGCTTCAATGACGATGAGTCCGGCGCGCATATTGTCTTCGACATTGCAAGGCGGGTTCCTTCTCCGAATACTCCATAGAAGATTTAGGACACAAGGGTCGTGTCCGGCTCTACAAAACAAATTCTACATTCCACTGTAGAGAGTATAATATTCCATAAATCTAATCTACTGACAGCTTTTTATGGCATGATATCATGCCACGGTTCGGCCTTTATTTGCACCGTTTTCATAACTAGCCAGTACACGCGCTGCGAGGCGGTTTTACTAGCACGTCTTGTCGAAGCAGAGATCGTGTCCCCCCTTATCACGGGATTGCATGGGTAACCCAACCGTGTTTGTTTAATACGACTCTTCGATTTTAGGCAAGTCCCAAACGGTCACGCGGGGGACGCTTGATGTTTGTCCTCTTTATAAAGGGGCTAAGGCCTATCTTTTTCTTTCCACGCTCGATCCTTCCCCTCCCCCACCTCGAGTTCCAACACCCAAGGCTCAAGCTAAAGCACCTCGGTCTTTCGAACATGTCCGGATCCAATCAAGGCCGGTGGATGTCCTCCTTCATCACAGAGGAGGACATCCGGAAGCTTAGGGAGGCCAGGTATCTCACCGCCGAGATTCCACTCTCGAGCCCAAGGAGAGCGTTGTCTTTAACTCCCACTTTCTTCGAGGGCTAGGTTTTAGCGTTGATCCCTTCGTAAGAGGGCTCATGTTCTATTACGGACTAGATTTCCATGATCTAGCTCCGTATTCCATTCTTCACATCTTGTCATTTATCTACGTGTGTGAAGCCTTCCTCCGCATCACCCCCCACTTTGGCCTATGGCTCAAGACCTTCAATGTGAGGCCGAGGGTGATCGACGGGCATCACGCGGAGTGCGGAGGCGCTATAATAAGCAAAGGCGCCAACGCCCCATGGCGAAAGGGTTCTTTCATTGAGACCTCTGATTTATGGCAGCGGGAGTGGTTTTACATCACCGCTCCCTGAGGTACAAAGCGGGTGGCTGCTCCAGCATTCCGCCCGGGCCCTCCACCACAACTGGCATCATGGGTCAACAAAGGGCTGGAGTGGGGGCCGGCAAATGATGTGCCGACATTGCAGAGCCGCATTTGAGACCTTCTCAAGAGGGATATCAGTCTTGCCAAGATAATGCAAGTGATGCTGGTCCGTCGAGTCCTTCCCTGCCAACGTCGTCCTCTCGGTATGTGGGAGTTCAACCCGGAAGGACCGCAAACCATTTGACAATTCTTTGGCCTGACGCTCAAAGAGATGTACGAGTTATTCTTCGGATCATGAATAAAGTGTCCGGACACCACCGAGGATGCGGGTCTCAATTGCAACCATTCGGATACCCCGGTAAATACTTCTGTTGTCGAACACACCATCCTTTATATTTATTATAACATAATTCTAAAAAAGTTCTCTGCCAGGACCGGCTGAAGAAGGCGGAGAGGATTAGGTGTTCGGCCCCTCTTCCCGAAGGCTCGCCGAATCCTTTGTTGACCAGGATGCTTGATCGTGCACCGTATCAGGTACCATCAGGCGAAGACGAGGGGAGGAATAGAGAAGCCACGGATGGGCCTCATTTTTTACACATCCAGATTGGAGGAGTAGATGCCTCCGTGAAGGAGGATAATCGGGGAGGGGAATCTAAAATCCCCTCTCCCCAAGTTAAGAAAAGGGTCGCGTCCGAAGATTTGGAAACGAAGGCTTCTAAAAGAGGGAAGAAGACCTCACAAGTGGACCGGCCCTCCACCGAGCCGTAAGTGAGAGAGTACTTTGGTATGCATACCCCGTTTATTTTCTTGAGGATAATGACCGAAACATATTTGCTCCAGTCCGGCTCGTAGCCCTTCTCCACAGAGTTCGTCCTCGGGAGATCTTCCCCCGGAGATGATGGAGAGCGAGTCTCCTCCCCCTGCCTCGCCATCACACAGGGCGGATGACCCCCGAAGTGTCCTCACGGAGGATTTCTCCTGATCCGCCAAGGCAAGAAGTTGATACTTCAGCCGCCCGGAGTCTGGGATATCCGGCTCCCAAGGAGAGCTTTAGGGGGAGTTTGGGATTGTCTGGCACATAGCCGGACACCCTAATGGGCCTTCTGGAGCGAGCGGCCATCTCCGAGACGCATTGTGCCTTAATGGGCACAGTAGTTGAGAGGATTTCATCCGCGAAAGGCGGTTTGAATGAAGCTTTTACGAGTCTGCTAAGAGGCTTTGAGGTACGCAAAAATGTATTTTTGATGGTTCCGCACATTCTAAGTGTGCTCTATATAGATAGTAGCCCCTGAGACTCTGGTTGCCATCAACGTGGCGGATAGAGGATCATAATCTGTGTTAATAATCGCGCTGCTGTGGGGACCCCGACTCATAAGTCGTGATCACCGAATGCACGTGTACAGTGATCCGAGAGATCATTGCTCACTGAACACACAGAAGCTGAATAACAAGAGTCTTACATCCATACATACCGTATTACACAAGTAAGACCATTATGGTCGAGTCTTGAGTATAACATCGCAGCGGAAATCTTCGTCGATAACTTGGACCCATGTCATCTGCCTTAACCCTACGGGCATTCTGACTGGGAAACGTCCTAGCTCGCATGTTTGTCGCTGAAGTATTCATCATCATATCCTGTTCTTTCATGTCTGGCCAATAAAATAACCAATGGCAAGCCAATGAGTACTTTGAATGTACTCGCAAGCAACCCATGCTTTGGTTCAAGATACAACAATGCATGATATAGGTATTTTTTTGCAGAAAGCTAGTTTTGAGTGCAATGACATGTTAAACAATTTGTAAGACATGCATCAAGAGAATTCAAGTAACCATGAGGACAGGTTACAGGTATCAACATAAATAGAGTGGGCACCAACCCATCTCAATCACTCAAGTCCTTTGACTTGACCCAAGTAGTTATCCAAACACACACACTGGTTTGTAAACTCTGGACATAGTTTAAGCAGCACCGCCCAACCATCCTTGACCGTGGACACGGCTATCCGAATAGTTTTAAACTCTGCAGAGGTTGCACACTGTACCCACAAGATCCGGGGAACTTCCATGTCATCCACGACCCGCGATACCTCAAGTACCCGGGGTAAGCACCCGATCACTACCTTTCCCTAGACGACAGTAACATGGAGTCCACTCGATTGGTAGTAACCCCCGTGCCCAACATTTCACATCTTAAAATGGTGGAGCATCGCTCCCATATTCATCACATACTTGCACGGGGTACCAACGGTGTGTCCGATGCCCCATAAAAATGTTCTTGGCCGCCCTACCTGGCACGACCCCGTCCCGAGAGAGCGCACCAACAACTCTCCCGTCACTAGTAATGCGGGCTCCAAGCTAGTATCGGTCTAGGTAATCAATAATGCCCTTTCCCATATAAGGGTAGAGTGGTTGCGCATGTAAGGTTGGGACAGTCATCAAATCTTAAATCTAATCCGTTTTCGAAAACAACACACACACTTGCCTCGGTACACCACTTCGTCATCAAGTGGTTACCCATCTCATCATCTCCCTCGGGCATAAGTGGCACCCGACGAGGTTTTCGAAAAAGTCTTTTGAAAATACTTTGTCTCCATCACCATGCATATCCCCGTCCCTTTTTGCGTAGCACTACTTTAGCATCCTATCTACCCCAACCGGCATAACCCTCATAAGAAGGTAGGGCCATGCACAATGCAAGTATCAACGAGGAAGTACGGTGGCAAACCATCAAAGTGAATACCACCTCATCATGATTCCGATGCAACAATAATATGGTGCTATATGACATGCATAAAAAGGGTTTCATAGACATGGTCAAAGGGCTGCTTGCCTGTTTTAACAAAGTCTTCGAGGTCTTCAAATATCTCTGGTCCAACTTCGGGCATTTCATCTACTTCGTCAACTATCGTCGAAAACAACCGTAATAAGCAACACGACAAGGCAAGAATAAAAGTGCTCTAAAAAATGTGAGTTGGACTTTTCTAGGATACCTCTGGTCATATGAGGAATGACCAAGGTGATTTCATTGGAAGTGGATCAATGGATATTTCTAAACATTTCAATATGATGGAATCAATGGATTTGATGGATCCACAAGTTGTACACAGAATGCCATTTTATAAAAATGAGTAAAAGTACCCATTAATCCAGGCATGATTTTAGAAACATTTAGAAATTGGTTTCACTGGATTTGGAGTTGAAATGAATATAATATGGATTTTTGAAGTGGACTTATGTGGATAAATGAACTTTTTAAAAGGTTCAGTGAAACCCAAGGACAACAAAAATGTCCACTGGGGCCCATTAAATAGGACTTGATTTATGGAGTCTCTAGAAATTTGAATCATCAAATTTGGAGTTCATTTGATTTTCTTGTGTATTTTACAAATTTACAGAAAAAGAAAAAGAAAAAAGGAAAGGGAAAGGGTTTTACCCTTATCCAGCGCACTGGGCGCAGTTTAGCAATGGGTCGGCCTAGTGGCTCGGCTGGACGGGCAGAGGAGGCGACGTCGGAGGCGGGTTCATGGAGTGCGCCAACGCTTGAGGAAAGCGGATCCGGCCGAAGCCGTCTCCACTTAAACGGGCGGGGCCCAGCCGCTGGGTCACCGACGCGCGGGGCCCACCTGTCGGGTTCATCCCCAACCTCCCGCTCGAACAGAGCAGAGGCAAGGGGCGGCGTCAGCGGCGACTTGCCGGCGCCACATGGCGTCTCTGGCGATGCTCTGCCCACCGGCGTGCCCAGGGGACCCTGCCACGTCCAACCGTGGGTGGCACGATCTCCCCGGGGCACCGGGCTGAGCAGGGTGTTGGCCGCGGCGGACGAGGCTGGCGGTGATGGTGGGCACAGCACTACAGCCACCGAGAGAAGTAACCGGAGTGCGGGGAAGCTTCGGGGGGTCGTGGAAGATGGATTGGGACGCATAGGTGGAGGGGATGGTGCTCGGGCGTCGCGAATTTAGGCGATGGACGGCGGCTCGGCTTCGGCCTTGGAGGTGGATGGGGCGCACGGGAGGAAGAATGGCACGGTCCGGGGGGTCCAGGGGAGGGAGAGAGGGCAGTTGGAGACGAGATAGGGCTCGTGGGCGGCCTTTAAATAGGCGGGCGACGGTCCACCGAGGGCTCGTGCACCGGCGAGCTCGTTGCCGTCGCCACGGGTCACGGGAGCTCGTCGTGGTCTGTCTGGGGCGTTCCTTGATTCGATCCAGAGCTAGGGGAGAGAATAGAGAGAGCAGGGGGGCCAGGGGCACCGCGTGTGTGAGTTTTCTCATTGGAGCTCTCGGGTGGCCGGCGCGCGTGCGAGCTAGGGCAAGAGGAGGGAAATGAAGGAGGGGGACAGAGGCTTGGCATGCTGCGGACGTCGAGGGGCATCGGCTGGCGTGAGGGGGAGACCCGAGGTGGCCGGAGGTGCTTGGCAGGGGGCGGCTACAGTGCGGGAGCGCACTGTAGCACGCTCCAGAGCGTGCCTTTAGCTGCCATGGAATTGTTTAAGGGGCAGGGGCGTGTCCACTCATGTCTGGTAGCGCTATGGAGAAGTAAACAAGTGGGGAGGGGCATTGGATGCCCTGGAGATCCACTGGAGTGGGGAGGGAGGTGAGAAAGAGGGGTGCAAGAGTTGTCCAGAGAGGTAAAAGAGGAGGTTTCACCCCTCAATTATTGTTCTAAGATGCAGCCATTGGTACTGGAGGTAGAATAGGTCTAGGTGGGGCTGTGGTAAAAAGTTGAGCTCAAGGAGAATAGTTTTAGTGGTCAAAATGGTGATTTTTGAAAAGTGGCAGAAGGTGTTTGATAATGGTTTGGGCAAGTAGATGATTTCCATTTGTCATGAGACTCCACAGGGTTATATGGCATGATAAAATAATAGGTTCCACCAATATTGAGTCCATTTGGGTAAAGTTGCCAATGCAAGTTTTGTAAACCCGAGAAATCAGCAGAAATGGACTTTCCAAGATTTAGTCATGCAAATCTGTTCCCCTTGATGCACCACTTGGTGTAGTGTCATCATTTGAGGTTATGAACATGTCCACAAAAGTTGAGATCAAAAGGAGAAAGTTTCCAATGTAGAGTTCTTCAAATTTGGTTCTGGACAGGAAGGGTTTTGGGGCACTTTGATCAATATAACATTTTCTCCAACTTGTGCCATTTGGTCTAGATGAATGGTTAGACCATTTGAGCATGTTCACAATGTTTGAGAACATTTGGACATGTTTGGCAATGTAAAGTTGCTCAAACTTCAAAATGGACAGAAATTGTTTTGAGGGGATTTCATGGGGTTATGCTATTCTCCATGACATGGTACTTGTCAAGATCATCAAACATGTCATATGTGACATGATAGAATTTTCTTGGAATTTTTAGAGAATATTTCCTTTGTAAATATTTCAAAATCTTGAAATATCCAGAAAGGGTTTTTGAGGTGTTTGACCAATATTTTGAACATGACCATGTGTTGAAACTCTTATATATGGACAATATATGTCCACTGAGTTTCCCTAGGTTTTGTCAAATATTTTTGGAACAATAAAATAATTTTTCCCTATTATAGACTATTTCTGGCCTTAAGAAAAAAAGCTTTTAAATAAAATAGGAAAATAACTTTTAAAATTATATTTTTGTGGTTTCTGGGTATCCTATATCTAATAGGTTTCAAATATACTCTTTGAAATATTTTTCATACCCCAAATCAAGTACTTGAAGTGCAAACCGCAATTCAGGGGTTTTTTGGAAAACTAAATTTAGAAAATACTTTTTGGCCAAATTATTTTTGTAAGAAAATTCTATATTGTACTATACACATGGTATGATCATTGGGAAAGGTTTTTGGATCAAGGAGAAGGAGTATAAGAGTTGGAGGATTTATTTCATTTTTAGAGCACTTGCAAACAACAGACAAAAACCAATCAAGGCAAGGTCCAAAACACTCAAAAGTTTTTGTCAAACCACATTTTATCATGATTTATCATCTTAAGTGTTGTGCCATGAAAATCAGGGTGTGACAGACCTACCCCCCTTACAAGAATCTCGTCCCCGAGATTCCCAAACTAGGCGCGGAAAGGGATACAGAAACTTGGATCAGGGGTAGTCTTCAAGTCCTCATGTTGCTTCTGCTTCCGTGTAGTGTTCCATTGAGCTTGAAGTACTTGATGGTGTGGCTTCGTGTATGACGCTCTTCTTGATCCAGGTTGCTAATGGGTAGCTTGTGGCAGGTTAGATTGGGCTAGGGGTCGATGGCTCGGTGGTCAATGCCCTCATAGAGATCGGGCAAGTTAGGAAGTAGGAAACACTTCCAGGGTTGTGATGCATGGAAAGCATTGTGCACATCGGGTAACTCGGGTGGCAACTCCAGCTGGTAACTGTCTTCTCTTCGTCTTGTAGTGATCTTAGAGGGGGTTGTTAAATCTTGGAGTGATCTCGAAGGGGGCCGATGAATCTTGGTGTGGGTCTCCTTGTCATGGAAATGCTTGGTTCCTTAGAGAGGAGTGGCTTGCAGATACACATGGTCTTTGACGCGGAAGTATACTTCTGGAAGATGGTGGTTGGTGTAGTTCTTCCTCCTAGACATGACGATCTTCGGATGTTCCCTAACTAGCTGAATGGTTCTTCTTTTGTCTTCGGGTAGACAAGTGGGTCACCAATCCAAGTTCTTCGTGAAGTCTCCGTTCATGGGGTATATAAGGTAGGCTGAGGCATTTGTGGTGGTCACGGTTGAGTATTGGCCAAGGTCTTCTCGACCTAGAGCCAAGGCCCAGGGTCATGACCCAACCACGTTGTGGCTTGGTGGGTCTTAGGGGTTTCAAGGATTCTAGTGTGTGGGTGAACGTTTATCATCTTATCCTTAAGCACAGTTTCTGAGATGCCAATTGTTCTATCTAGTCTTCCAAACAATCACTTTATATCACCAAAAGCATCACCTCATATTGATAAACTCCAATCGTCACTCAGGTTATTCATGTCCTCCTGACCCTCGAGAGGAGGTAAAAAAAATCATACGCGTCAACTATCCCCAAACTCATGTGTGTGGCTACCCCTAAAAATCCATGAGTAGAGCATACAAGCTTCCAAGCTGGAATAAAACAGGACAATCCAAGTGCTCATCCTATTCTTCCAAGGTCCAAGATAGTGCATCTCTATCCTAAGGAAACACGTCGTATGCCACTCCAGATCTTGTTTCCTTCCTATCAATCAACTCCAACAGCCCATTAATTTCCATCAATTACTACATAATCTATTAATTCCACAAATCCAATGTCTATGGTGTTCCCCATGATCTCCTAATGTTCCTATAATCCCCAGATACTTGAAAGGGCTATTTTTGCTATAGTCAGTCCACCGATTCCTATTATTATGATCTAGTAATACTCCAAGGTCAAGCTCATAAAGATGCCTAAATAAACTCCGACAATTAGTTCAATCTCCTAGCTTATCGTCCACCGAGAAACATGGTATCATGATCGAGATCATCAGTCTAAATCCAATTTTCTCCGAACCATGTAGACATACTCAGCATCTATATTCAACTAGAATCAGCTACTTAAATCCAAATCTCTTGTCCAAGGAGAATTCCTACATGTTCCCCAAGTCATTTACGTAATATCAACTGTCTCCTAACAATATCCCATGGCTAAGTTAAATCCAAATACTTCCAAGAATTCTAGCTTGCAAACACAATTATCCTACTAAATCCAATTTACTCAGGGGTAATGAAAGTTATGCTAATCTATACTCATGGTCCCACCAAGTTCACCTACCAACGTCAAAGCCTCATAATCCACCAAATAGTCTCGAACGATTCCTCAAAGTCATTGATATAAACTCACCAAGTCATTTGTCCACTGTTCCTATATCCTTAAATTGGTTTCCCCTATGGCATCGTCAGTTTTGGTGCTATCTTAGGATGATAATGTGCTTGTTCACTATGTCCACTAGTTCCCTAATGAACCCAGTGATAAGCAAGGTTACGGAGGCTTAACAGGTTCTCTTGCAATTCTGTGGGTTAAGCACATGGTTAAGGATTCGAGCTGGGGTATCTTATGAAGTCTCGAAGGGTCTAGGAATGGGTTTCTAATCTTGAGGTGTAAACATACGGGGTTGTACTTGGTCGAGGAGGTTGTAGCAAAAGTCTTCAGTGCTTGTTGGTCGCCGAGGTGGAATCCTTGGTGCATATTGTCTTGCTTGTCTTCAGTTGAGGAGAGAGATGAGAGGGAAAAGTAGCATAGAGGAGGCGGGATGCCTAAAGGGGGTTCTATAGTGCAAGTGCAAACAATCAGGTGCAAAAGGGGCCAAATACAAGTATTAAGATAAGGAAGGTGATATAGACGCGTACTTGCTGCCTAGGGCAAAAGTGCGACCTATATCAAAACACAAACAAATAAAAACAAGCAACACACAGTCATGGTTCTATTCGAACTATCATACGAACTCGACTGCGCATAGGGGGTACACGACTCATCCTACCCTAGGGGTTCTCGGACTCAGTAGTCGTGCCTTGTGCCTCATGCAGTCTTCTGAGTTTTCCTCAGGTGTTGCTCCGTCTCCTGTAGTTGTTCGATGAAACAATCTGGGTTGAGCCTGAAGAATCTTCAACAACTTCTCTCCTGATGAGGTGATGGGCTGAAGGTGGCTCCTCGTGGCTGGCATTGACTTGATCTTCTCTTGTCTTCTTAATCATGACAATCACTTTTGCCTTTTTAAGGTGTTGGCGGTTCTAGGTGGCACTCCTTTATGCAATGACATTAACAAGGCATAATAGAGGTCCATCATGTTGGACGCATTGTTGACAATATCGCCACTGAGAGCGGGGGATGAAGAGAACCGTTTTCCTGCTCACTATAGTGAGGCAGACCAAATGGCTAGGTTCTCATCCACCGGTTGTTGCCGATACAACAACGGTAGTGACAGGGTTACTCTATTAGCGATGTATATCATGATCTTGCATATACTATGCCCTAATCATCGTAGGCTAAGGTTGCATCATCTTGGGGCAGTGTCAAGGGTGTCACCATCTCCTGGGTCTTCAGGTCCTCATTCCTTGAGGATGTATCTTCTGGTGGTATCGTCTTGTTGTGATGTCGCCAATCTTGTGTTCAGGAGATGTGGGTGAACGTCTGGCAAGGCATCTTCCTTCTAGATTATCCTCGAGGATTACAAGGAATCCAGTGGTCAGGGGCATAAGGGTTCTAGCGACCAAAGGTTTTGAAGGGGAAGAGATTAATAAGGAAAGTATACCTTAGTTTTCGAAAAACTGAGAAGGGAAGAGAAGTATAGATAGTTTTGAAAACTAGTAGTTGTTTTGGAAATAGTTTTACCCTAACTAACGGCATGCTAACTAAGGCTTCCTACAGTTAGGATGGCTCTGATACCAGCTCTGTGGGGACCCCGACTCATAAGTCGTGATCACCGAATGCACGTGTACAGTGATCCCAGAGATCAATGCTCACTGAACACACAGAAGCTGAATAACAAGAGTCTTACATCCATACATACCGTATTACACAAGTAAGACCATTATGGTCGAGTCTTGAGTATAACATCGCAGCGGAAATCTTCGTCGATAACTTGGACCCATGTCATCTGCCTTAACCCTACGGGCATTCTGACTGGGAAACGTCCTAGCTCGCATGTTTGTCGCTGAAGTATTCATCATCATATCCTGTTCTTTCATGTCTGGCCAATAAAATAACCAATGGCAAGCCAATGAGTACTTTGAATGTACTCGCAAGCAACCCATGCTTTGGTTCAAGATACAACAATGCATGATATAGGTAAATTTTTGCAGAAAGCTAGTTTTGAGTGCAATGACATGTTCAACAACTTGTAAGACATGCATCAAGAGAATTCAAGTAACCATGAGGACAGGTTATAGGTATCAACATAAATAGAGTGGGCACCAACCCATCTCAATCACGTCATGTCCTTTGACTTGACCCAAGTAGTTATCCAAACACACACACTGGTTTGTAAACTCTGGACATAGTTTAAGCAGCACCGCCCAACCGTCCTTGACCGTGGACACGGCTATTCGAATAGTTTTACACTCTGTAGAGGTTGCACACTGTACCCACAAGATCCGGGGAACTTCCGTGTCATCCACGACCCGTGATACCTCAAGTACCCAGGGTAAGCACCCGATCACTACCTTTCCCTAGACGACACTAACATGGAGTCCACTCGATTGGTAGTAACCCCCGTGCCCAACATTTCACATCTTAAAATGGTGGAGCATCGCTCCCATATTCATCACATACTGGCACGGGGTACCAACGGTGTGTCTGGTGCCCCATAAAAATGTTCTTGGCCGCCCTACCTGGCACGACCCCGTACCGAGAGAGCGCACCAACAACTCTCCCGTCACTAGTAATGCGGGCTCCAAGCTAGTATCGGTGTAGGTAATCAATAATGCCCTTTCCCATATAAGGGTAGAGTGGTTGCGCATGTAAGGTTGGGACAGTCATCAAATCTTAAATCTAATCCGTTTTCAAAAACAACACACACACTTGCCTCGGTACACCACTTCGTCATCAAGTGGTTACCCATCTCATCATCTCCCTCGGGCATAAGTGGCACTCGACAAGGTTTTCGAAAAAGTCTTTTGAAAATACTTTGTCTCCATCACCATGCATATTCCCGTCCCTTTTTGCGTAGCACTACTTTAGCATCCTATCTACTCCCACCGGCATAACCCTCATAAGAAGGTAGGGTTATGGCAATGCAAGTATGAAGGAGGAAGTACGGTGGCAAACCATGAAAGTGAATACCACCTCATCATGATTCCGATGCAACAACAACATGGTGCTATATGACATGCATAAAAAAGGTTTCATAGACATGGTCAAAGGGCTGCTTGCCTGTTTTAACAAAGTCTTCGAGGTCTTCAAATATCTCTGGTCCAACTTCGGGCACTTCGTCTACTTCGTCAACTATCGTCGAAAAGAACCGTAATAAGCAACACGACAAGGCAAGAATAAAAGTGCTCTAAAAATGTGAGTTGGACTTTTCTAGGATACCTCTGGTCATATGAGGAATGACCAAGGTGATTTCATTGGAAGTGGATCAATGGATATTTCTAAACATTTCAATATGATGGAATCAATGGATTTGATGGATCCACAAATTGTACACAGAATGCCATTTTATAAAAATGAGTAAAAGTACCCATTAATTCAGGCATGATATTAGAAACATTTAGAAATTGGTTTCACTGGATTTGGAGTTGAAATGAATATAATATGGATTTTTGAAGTGGACTTATGTGGATAAATGACCTTTTTAAAAGGTTCAGTGAAAACCAAGGACTACAAAAATGTCCACTGGGGCCTATTAAATAGGACTTGATTTATGGAGTCTCTGGAAATTTGAATCATCAAGTTTGGGGTTCATTTGATTTTCTTGTGGATTTTACAAATTTACAGAAAAAGAAAAAGAGAAAAGGAAAGGGAAAGGGTTTTACCCTTATCCAGCTCACTGGGCGCAGTTTAGCAGTGGGCCGGCCCAGTGGCTCGGCTGGACGGGCAGAGGAGGCGACGTCGGAGGCGGGTTCATGGAGTGCGCCAACACTCGAGGAAAGCGGATCCGGCCGAAGCCGTCTCCACTTAAACGGGCGGGGCCCAGCCGCTGGGTCACCGACGCGCGGGGCCCACCTGTCGGGTTCATCCCCAACCTCCCGCTCGAACAGAGCAGAGGCAAGGGGCGGCGTCAGCGGTGACTTGCCGGCGCCATAGGGCGTCTCCGGCGATGCTCTGCCCACCGGCGTGCCCAGGGGACCCTGCCGCGTCCAACCGTGGGTGGCACGATCTCTCCGGGGCACCGGGCTGACCAGGGTGTTGGCCGTGGCGGACGAGGCCGACGGTGATGGTGGGCACGGCACTACAGCCACCGGGAGAAGTAACCGGAGTGCCGGGAAGCTTCGGGGGGTCGTGGAAGATGGATTGGGACACATAGATGGAGGGGATACTGCTCGGGCGTCGCGAATTTAGGCGATGGACGGCGGCTCGGCTTCGGCCTTGGAGGTGGATGGGGGGCACGGGAGGAAGAATGGCGCGGTCCGGGGGGTCCAGGGGAGGGAGAGAGGGCAGTTGGAGACGAGATAGGGCTCGGGGGTGGCCTTTAAATAGGCGGGCGACGGTCCATCGAGGGCTCGTGCGCCGGCGAGCTCGTTACCGTCGCCACGGGTCACGGGAGCTCGTCGTGGTGTGTCTGGGGCGTTCTTGGATTCGGTCCAGAGCTAGGGGAGAGAATAGAGAGAGCAGGGGGCCAGGGGCACCGCGCGTGTGAGTTTGCTCATTGGAGTTCTTGGGCGGCCGGCGCGCGTGCGAGCTGGGGCAAGAGGAGGGAAAGGAAGGAGGGGGACAGAGGCTTGGCGTGCTGCGGACGTCGAGGGGCATCGGCTGGCGTGAGGGGGAGAGCCAAGGTGGCCGGAGGTGCTTGGCAGGGGGCGGCTACATAGCGCGCTCCAGAGCGTGCCTTTGGCTGCCATGGCATTGTTTAAGGGGCAGGGGCGTGCCCACTCATGTCTGGTAGCGCTAGGGAGAAGTAAACAAGTGCAGAGGGGCATTGGATGCCCTGGAGATCCACTGGAGTGAGGCGGGAGGTGAGAAAAAGGGGTGCAAGGGCTGTCCAGAGAGGTAAAAGAGGAGGTTTCACCCCTCAATTATTGTTCTAAGATGCAGCCATTGCTACTGGAGGTAGAATAGGTCTAGGTGGGGTTGTGGTAAAAAGTTGAGCTCAAGGAGAATAGTTTTAGTGGTCAAAATGGTGATTTTTGAAAAGTGGTAGAAGGTGTTTGATAATGGTTTGGGCAAGTAGATGATTTTGATTTGTCATGAGACTCCACAGGGTTATATGGCATGATAGAATAATAGGTTCCACCAATATTGAGTCCATTTGGGCAAAGTTGCCAATGCAACTTTTGTAAACCCTAGAAATCAGCAGAAATGGACTTTCCAAGATTTAGTCATGCAAATCTGTTCTCCTTGATGCACCACTTGGTGTAGTGTCATCATTTGAGGTTATGAACATGTCCACAAAAGTTGAGATCAAAAGGAGAAAGTTTCCAATGTAGAGTTGTTCAAATTTGGTTCTGGACAGGAAAGGTTTTGGGGCACTTTGATCAATATAACATTTTCTCCAACTTGTGCCATTTGGTCTAGATGAATGATTATACCATTTGAGCATGTTCACAAAGTTTGAGAACATTTGGACATGTTTGGCAATGTAAAGTTGCTCAAACTTCAAAATGGACAGAAATGGTTTTGAGGGGATTTCATGGGGTTATGCTATTCTCCATGACATGGTACTTGTCAAGATCATCAAACATGTCATATGTGACATGATAGAATTTTCTTGGAATTTTTAGAGAATATTTCCTTTGTAAATATTTCAAAAGCTTGGAATATCCAGAAAGGGTTTTTGAGGTGTTTGACCAATATTTTGAACATGACCATGTGTTGAAACTCTTATATATGGACAATATATGTCCACTGAGTTTCCCTAGGTTTTGTCAAATATTTTTGGAACAATAAAATAATTTTTCCCTATTAAAGACCATTTCTGGCCTTAAGAAAAAAAGCTTTTAAATAAAATAGGAAAATAACTTTTAAAATTATATTTTTGTGGTTTCTGGGTATCCTATATCTAATAGGTTTCAAATATACTCTTTGAAATATTTTTCATACCCCAAATCAAGTACTTGCAGTGCAAACCTCAATTCAGGGGTTTTTTGGAAAACTAAATTTAGAAAATACTTTTTGGCCAAATTATTTTTGTAAGAAAATTCTATATTGTACTATACACATGGTATGATCATTGGGAAAGGCTTTTGGATCAAGGAGAAGGAGTATAAGAGTTGGAGGATTTATTTCATTTTTAGAGCACTTGCAAACAGCAGACAAAAACCAATCAAGGCAAGGTCCAAAACACTCAAAAGTTTTTGTCAAACCACATTTTATCATGATTTATCATCTTAAGTGTTGTGCCATGAAAATCAGGGTGTGACAGCTGCTTTATGTGCAGGTGGCTGAGGGTTCGGCGGCCGATCGATCTGCAGATTTTGCCGAACTAAAGCGGCAGCTAGACGTGGCCGATGCCGACATCACGCTTGTTAACAAGCGGCTTGACGATGCCCAGGGTATGTATATTCGGCTTATCTGCAAAACCTTTAAGAGGAGCATGATGCTAGTATCTATAATATGCTGTTACTGCAGATGGAGCTGCTTTCGTGGAGACCATTCGGGCGGAGCTTGCTTGAGCCAAGGAGCATGCCCGAATAAGTGATGCGGCCGCTCTGAAGGCGGTCGAGGAGTTAAAAGCCGAACAGGCTGCTCGTCGCCAGAGCGAAGAAAATATGGCTATCAAGCTGGAAGATTTCGCCAACCGCCGCGGGCTCCTTGAAAAGGAAAATCAAGAAAAAGCAGCTGAACTGAAGAAGGCCCTAGAGGCAGCCAAGGAAACCCGCTCTGAAATGAGGGTGATGAAGGAGGAGCTTCGTGAAGCCGGAGATATCATGGCTGGAAAGCCTTATTTGTTGCGGATGAAATTCAGAGATCCGAAGTATTCCCCTGTGGATCAGGTGTGGAGTGCGGCGGACGCGTATGCGGACCTTGCAAAGAGTGCTACTGATGCATCCAAGTTTTACAAAGATCGGAAGGACCATAAGGCTGAGAGGTTATTCTGGTCGCAGTTTAGTGCCCCAACGCGTCCGCTGCCATTAAATGAAAAGATGGCCATGTGGGCCGAACTCCACAAGTTGTCCGGGCTTGCTATGAGGTCTGTCATGGATCATCCTTGGCCACAAGGGCCAAGGCCGGACAGTTATTTTGGATTAGTGCAACAATTCCTTGGTGCTGTGTCACATATCGACATTGTGAAGAGGTCGACGTGCATAAAGGGTGCGCGGACGGCTTTTGCCCGTGTTAAAACATACTGGGCTAGGATGGAAGCCACCGCTATTGCGACCCGGAGTGCGGCGGACGGCCAGCACCCAGCCGAGCACTATTTCGAAGAAGTCTTAGAAGGCGCTCGTTTAATAGAGGCTCAGTGCTCGAAGAGTGCCATGTACGAATGACATGTATTGCGATTGTAAAGACAATGCTATTTCGATTATGAAGGTTGTTTTTATACTTTTGCCTGAAAGTATTATAATGCCTCCTGTGCGGCTGTTTATGTATATATAAATATGTATCCTGAAAGTTTGCAGTCGTTGGCTTCAGCCCCCACGCATATAATGCGGGGGTGTTCAGGAAAGCGCGTAGTCACACTTGATCCAATGTCCTGGTCCGTTAAGGAGCTGATAGCTTGGCGAACCAGGCAATCAGACTATAGAGCTTTAACACTTTCACTTAGCCATAGGAGTTTGACAGTGGGGCTACTATATAGCCCCTGGTACTTTCGAGTTCAGCCGGATATGGTGTGCATATGTACGTGACCGGGAAACCGGTCCTTCGTTAATGCAGGGGAATCGCGAGGATTCCGCAGGGTCATCGAGTGGTTGACCAGTCTCGCGCTGTATCATGACAATCAGTTTTTGGCTTTCTCTACTGAGGTGTTCGTCCAGGTGAACCGGGGCACAATCGCAGTAATTCTCCCGGTGCCGCCTTAGCCGATAGAATGGAACGTAAGGTAGCAAAACACGGGAGCCGGGCAAACCCAACATTTGACCAAAGACATGATTCGGAGCTGATGCATATAAGGCCAAACTCGCGACGCCGAACACTTCCTAAGGTATTCGGACTTTATAATGTGTACTGGGCTGAATAACGCCCTTAACAATGAGCCCTGAGTTTCCAGGTATAAGCAGTGTTCTGATGTGACAAAAATGCCGAAGACGCCAGTATCCCCCCGGTTGTATAAAGTTTCCGGAGGGGAAGAAGCAACAAGAGATGTTAAAAAGGTTTACGCAGGGTCTTAATCTAAAGAGAAACCTTTGTGTGGGGCCCTGCTGCACGTCTGCGCCTTTATCTTTGTTGTGCCATATCCTGGAAGGATGTAGCATGATGGTCGCCTGTAAAAGAAAAAACCCAGGTGAAAGACTTCATGCGAGGAGTTCGTTAATGGAAATGCAATATGCTATTGTATTGATAAGGTCGAGCCAAACTATGGGCTCTTTTTGCGAGCAACCCCTAGCATCTTTTATGGGGAAATCCCAACTGGGTTGTTACATTAGGTGGAGCACCGGACTCGTCTAACCGTGTCCGTGGTCTTGACGACCGGCCATTAGTACTAGTTGGAGCGACCGCTCAGTGTTTGGCTGCTAGAGCCGCCACATGTTCTTCCGCGCGTAAGGAATGCTCTGTGTTTCCGCTAACTGTGATAACGCCGCGTGGACCGGGCATCTTAAGTTTAAGGTAGGCATAATGTGGTACTGCATTAAAATGAGCGAAGGTCGTTCGTCCGAGTAATGCGTGATAGCCACTCCGGAATGGAGCGATGTCGAAGGTTAATTCCTCGCTTATGAAGTTGTCGGGGGAACCGAATACAACTTCTAGTACTAGGGAGCCCGTACAGTGGGCCTCAACACCTGGTATTACTCCTTTAAAGGTAGTGTTACTTAGGCTGATCCTTGATGGGTCTATCCCAATTTTGCAGACAGTGTCCTGATATATCAGGTTTAAACTACTGCCGCCATCCATGAGGACTCGTGTGAGATGGTATCCGTCAATTATTGGGTCGAGCACCAAGGCAGCTGATCCTCCGTGTCGGACACTAGTCGGGTGGTCCCTGCGATCGAAGGTGATCGGGCAGGCCGACCATGGATAAAATTTGTAGGCAACGGGCTCAACAGCGTATACGTCTCTGAGTGCGCGTTTGTGCGTGCTCTTTGGAATGTGAGTTATGTAGATCATATTCACTGTTTTGACTTCTGGTGGGAATTTTTTCTGTCCTCCAGTGTTCAACTGATGAGGCTCCTCCTCGTCCTCAATTGGCGTCTCCGTCCCCTTTGTTCGGTGTTTAGCTTCCCGGCTTGTTTTAAAACCCAACACTCTCTGTGGGTGTGGTTTGAAGGTTTTCGGGGGTGCGGTGAATCTGACATAATTTGTCTAGAATCTTGTTTAGGCTGGACGGTTCGTCTTTGCTGCCTTTAAATGGCTTCTTCCAATGACCGGGTCTAGAGCCCCTGAATCCGGCATTGACTGTCGTATTCTCTGGTCTGTCATTATTGTTTCGACTCTTGTTTTTGTTGCGTCGCGGCTTTCCGTTGCCATCCCCGACTTCGGATGTGCTTGGGTCACTGGTGCCCTACGGGCCAGCCAGCTGTCCTCGCCCGCGCAAAAGCGGGTCATAAGGCTTGTTAAGGCTGCCATCGTCCTCCGCTTTTCTTGGCCGAGGTGTCTGGCAAGCCATTCGTCCCGGATAGTGTGTTTGAAGGCTGCTAAAGCCTCGACGTCCGGGGAATCGACTATTTGTTTTTTCTTAGTAAGAAACCTGTTCCAGAGTTTTCGAGCTGACTCTACGGGCTGTTGAATTATGTGACTTAGGTCGTCAGCGTCCGGAGGCCGGACATAGGTCCATTGAAAATTGGCCCTGAAAGCATCCTCGAGCTCTTCCCAACTTCCAATTGAGTTTTCGGGAAGGCTTTTCAGCCAGTGCCGAGCTGGTCCCTTTAATTTGAGGGTTAGATATTTTATGGCGTGGAGATCGTCTCCGCGAGCCATATGGATATGAAGGACAAAGTCCTCGATCCAGACCCCAGGGTCTGTAGTTCCCTCGTATGCCTCTATATTCACGGGTTTGAATCCTTCCGAAAATTCATGATCCAGCACCTCATCGGTGAAGCACAGGGGGTGTGCGGCACCCCTGTATTTGGTTGTGTCGTGGCATGCTGTCAACGGTTGTTGTGCTTGGTTTTGATTCCAAGCTGGTATTCGATCGATGCGATCGTTTTGGTAGTTCTGATCCTGCGCTGGAGCGCGCTTCCTAGATCCGTAGATGGATCTGGCCATACCGGACTTTCTGTCCAGGAGCTCACGTAAATCGTGTGCTGACTTGTGTGCGACAGCCTTAGCCATCTTGTCACGGCCACGGGGCGGTCGGTCTGGCCGATCGGTAGTTTTCGGCTGAGTGGGCTCTAAGGCCTCATCATCGAATTCGGGCAGCAGCTTGCGCTTTGGATAGCTCTTTGCGTGGCGATCGTTGCTGTATTTTTCTTCTATGTCGAGCACTTTGCTCCACCTACGGTTGAGCGTATCCTGCGTGGCCTTAAGTTTTTGCTTTTGCTTCTTTAGGCTCCTCGCGGTGGCAATAAGTCTTCTGTGGAGGTTCTCTTGTTCCAAGAGTTTTTCTGGGATGATAAGTGCATCATCATCCGGGCTGTCCTCCTCTCCGGAGACAGGTTGTTGAATTTTACCCTCGGGATCAGCGTTCTCTAACATCGGCTCCGGACTATTTTCACCGTCCCCTGGCTCATCCTGCTCCATCGCTGGGTCCATGGGGTCGTCGTTTCCTTTGGAATCAACCGGGGTATTATTATTTCTTGCGCTGTTGTCGCTGTTTTTACTGTGGCGGGATTTAGAGCGGCGTCTATGGCGCCGCTTTGGTGGCTTATCGAGGGGATTATCCTTCATTGTATCATCACCACCGCCTTCTTTTGGTGTGTCCACCATGTAAATATCGTATGATGAGGTGGCAGTCCAGTGCCCAATGGGCGATGGTTCCTGTTCTTCTCCTGCGTCGTCGTAAATACCATCGACGTCTTCAGAGTCGAAATCGCGCGTGTCGATTAAGCCATCGACAGTGGCTATGAAGTGGGTGGTGGGTGGGTATCGAATTTCTCCATCGTCCGCTTCCCACTCGAGCCGGACATAGTTCGGCCCAGAGTCCCCTGACAAGGCAAAGACCTTAATGAGTTCAGCACATCTCCCAAGGGTGAGTGGGGAGAAATATCCGCGGTGGTGAACTCCAGGAGGGGTGCCCAATCTGATTCGATAGGCACGGACGTACATAGTTCGGATCCTGCAACCGGGGAAGAGTCCGGGGATCCGACGACACCACTCTGACAAGAGGTGGGATCAGCGTTCGGCTCCAACACCGATGAGTGTGCGGCCTCCATGGCGGGGTCCATCCACCCGTCCTCGGAAGGCACGATCTGCTCCGGGTTGATTCCCGGCGCCAGCGCGGGTGCGATTTCCTGAATACTATCCGGTGGCAGATCAAAGTCATGTCCATCGTGACCGTTCGACGCACCTGTCCTGAGCTCGAATCCATCGAAGATCAAGTCTTCGCAGATGTCGGCAGTGTAGTTTAAGCTTCCAAACCTGACCTGATGGCCAGGGGCGTAGCTATCGATCTTCTCCAGATGGCCAAGCGAGTTGGCCCGCAGTACGAAGCCGCCGAATATGAAGATCTGTCTGGGAAGGAAAACCTCCCCCTGGACCGCATCGTTGAAGATGATCGAAGGGGCCATCAAGCCTTACAGTGACTGCACAGTGGAACTCTCAATGGAAGCACCAATGTCGGTGTCAAAACCGGCGGTTCTCGGGTAGGGGGTCCTGAACTGTGCGTCTAAGGCTGATGGTAATAGGAGGCAGGGGACACGATATTTTACCCAGGTTTGGGCCCTCTCGATGGAGGTAATACCCTACTTCCTGCTTGATTGATCTTGATGATATGAGTATTACAAGAATTTATCTACCACATGATCATAGAAGCTAAACCCTAGAAGCTAGCCTATGATTATGATTGTTGTTGTCCTACAGACAAAACCCTCCGGTTTATATAGACACCGGAGGGGGCTAGGGTTACACAGAGTCGGTTATAGAGAAGGAAATATACATATCCAAATATCCAAGCTTGCCTTCCACGCAAAGGATAGTCCCATCCGGACACGGGACACAGTCTTCAGTCTTGTATCTTCATAGTCCAACAGTCCGGGCAAAGTATATAGTCCGGCTGTCCGAGGACCCCTTAATCCAGGACTCCCTCAGCTATTCCTCTATACCATATGATGAAGAAAACAAATCAATTTTTCGAGAGTGATTCTGCCAATGAGGCGTTCGAGGCACTTAAAAAGTAGTTGGCTGAGCCGCCGGTTCTTGCATCTCCTGTCGAGAAGGAGCCCTTGCTCTTATATGTGGTTGCTAACAGTAGGGCAATTAGCATAGCAGTTGTGGTAGAGAGGAAGGAAACATGCAAGGAATATCTGGTTCAAAGGCGGCTTACTATGTTAGTGAAGTGTTAATTGAGTCTAAACAAAGATACCCACATTGGCAGAAGCTAGTCTATGGAGTGTTCATGGCCAGTCTCAAGTTGAAACATTATTTCCTTGGTCATCCTATTACTGTGGTCAGTTCTGCTCCTTTAGGGGATATTATTCAAAACAAAGAAGCCACAGGCCGGGTGGCCAAGTGGTCCATTGAGCTTGGACCGCACGGTTTGAAGTATATGCCTAGGACGGCTATCAAGTCTCAGGCTCTTGTGGATTTCATCAATGACTGGATAGAGTTGTAGATGCCCGAGGAGGTCCAGGCAATTGGAAGGCTCGGGGGCTGGAGTTATTTTGACGTCCCCACGAGGTGACAAATTTTGTTATGTCTTAAGGCTTATGTTTCCTTGTACTAATAATGTAGCTGAGTATGAGGCCCTACTCCATGGTCTTCGGATGGCTAAAGAGATGAATTTAAGCTGGGTGAGGTGCTTCAGCGACTCAGATTTGGTGGCCCAAAATTCTCAGGTACTTGGGATTCTAAGGACCCGCTCATGGCGGCTTATCACCGAACAATTGATGGTATCGCCGACCATTTCAAAGGTTGTATAGTGGAACACATTGATCGCAAAAAGAATGAGGCGTATGATGATTTAAGCCGGCTGGGGTCTCAGCATAAGCCGGTACCACCCAATGTTTTTCTTAACATATTGCATAACCCTTTAGTTAAACTACCAACAAAGAGGATCTTGCAATCCCTGACCCGGAGGCACAGTTGGTGGCGGCTCTTCATGCTATTCCTGATTGGACGATCCCTTATTTGGTTTATATGACCCAAGGAGAGTTGCCTGAGGATGAAACTTTGGCCAGGCAAATAGCCCGAAGGTCTAAGTCGATGCCATTGTCAATGGCGAGTTGCACTGATGCAGTGTCACAGATGTATTTCAGCGCTGTGTTTCCTCCGAAGAAGGCCGTGAGATTCTAAGAGAGATTCATGAAGGATATTGTGGCCATCACACCGACCCTAAGTCTCTCATGGCTAAGGCTTTTCATCACGGGTTTTATTGGCTAAAGGCTCATGCTGATACAAAAGATCTAGTTAGCAAGTGCGACGGCTGTCAGAAATTTTCTAGATGGGCTCATGTGCTGGCTTAAGAATTGAGGATGATTCCAATCACTTGGCCGCTTGCAACCTGGGGGCTGGATATGGTTGGACCTTTCAAGAGATCCAAGGACAAAAAGAACCACCTTTTGGTGGCGGTTGATAAGTTTACAAAGTGGGTTGAGGCAGAGCCGGTCAGCAAGTGTGATGCGGCCACGGCGGTCCAATTCATTAAGAAGGTGATCTTCCGCTTTAGCTACCCGCATAGTATCATAACTGATAATGGCACTAATCTATCTAAGGGCGCTATGAAAGAATTCTATCAACGAGAGCATATTCTTCTTGATGTTTCAACGGTGGCTCACCCCCAGTCCAATGGTCAAGATGACAGGGCCAATCAAGAAATCTTGAGAGGCATCAAACCCCGGCTTATGGTCCCTTTGCAGAAGACGCTGGTTGTTGGGTTGAGGAATTACCCTTCGTACTTTGGAGTATAAATACCAGCCCCAACAGATTGGTTAGGGGCAGAGACTGTTCTCCCAAGTGACATCCATCGTGATTCGCCCCATGTGGTGGCTTATGTTGAAGCTGACAACGAAAAAGCACATCAGGATGCTCTTGATGTGTTGGATGAGGAGCGTGACCTTGCAGTGGCTTGTTCCACGATATACCAACAAGATCTGCATCGTTATCATAGCCGCCTGGTTAAAACTCGGACCTTTCAAGAAGGCGACTTGGTGCTCCGTCTCATCCAAGATCAAACAGATATGCATAAGTTATCCCCGCCTTGGGAAGGGCCTTTTGTGGTCAAAAAGAACCTACACAGTGGGTCATACTACCTCATTGATATTCGAGAGAATAAAGACTCACGCACATCGGAGGAGGAGACCCACCGGCCATGGAACATTGCTCATCTTTGGCCATATTACACTTGAGCCATCGGCTCTTGTGTTGTACATACCTTCGTTCATGTATATATTATGAACAATATAATAAACCGACATCCCTGATAATTCGGGGCCTCTGTCATTTCATTTCGAAGTACATGAGTCTTTATTATCGTTCATAAGGTCACTTGGGGGCTTCCTGCTCAATGAGCATAGCTGTTCATACCCTCTTGATCCGGTTTCCAAGCCATCTCATAAGGTCACTTTAGATTTCCTGCTCAATGAGCATAGCTGTTCATACCCTCTTGATCCAGTTTCCAAGCTATATCATAAGGTCACTTGGGGGCTTCAAGCTCAATGAGCATAGCTCTTCATACCTGATAGGTCCATTTTTCATTATGCTTTTATATCGATATTTATTGCATTATGGGTTATTACTACACATTACGTCACAATACTTATGCCTTTTCTCTCTTATTTTTACAAGGTTTACATGAAGAGGGAGGATGCCGGCAGCTGGAATTCTGGTCTGGAAAAGGAGCAAATATTAGAGACCTATTTTGCACAACTCCAAAAGTCCTAAAACTCCGTGAAAGTCAGTTTTGGAATATATTAAAAATATTGGGTGAAGCAAGCACCAGAGCGGGGCCACCCACCGTACACGAGGGTGGAGGGCGCACCCTACCCCATTGGGCACGCCCCCTGCCTCGTGGGCCACCTGGCAGCCCCTCGTTGCCCATCTTCTGCTATATGGTGTCTTTTGCCCTAGAAAAAAATCAGAAGGAAGCTTTCGGGACGAAGCGCCGCCGTCTCGAGGCAGAACCTTGGCGGAACCAATCTAGGGCTCTGGTGGAGCTGTTCTGTCAGGGAAACATCCCTCCGGGAGGGGGAAATCATCACCATCGTCATCACCATTTATCCTGTCATCGAGAGGGGGTCAATCTCCATCAACATCTTCACTAGCACCATCTCCTCTCAAACCCTAGTTCATCTCTTGTATCTGATCTTTGTCTCAAAACCTCAAATTGGTACCTGTGGGTTGCTAGTAGTGTTGATTACTCCTTGTAGTTGATGCTAGTTGGTTTATTTGGTGGAAGATCATATGTTCAGATCCTTTATGCATATTATTACCCCTCCCACAATGAACATGAATATGATTTGTGAGTAGTTACGTTTGTTCCTGAGGACATAGGAGAAGTCTTGTTATAAGTGGTCATGTGAATTTGGTATTCATTCGATATTTTGATGAGATGTATGTTGTATTCCCTCTAGTGGTGTTATGTGAACGTCGATTACATGACACTTCACCATTTTATATGCCTAGGGGAAGGCATTGGGTAGTAATAAGTAGATGATGGGTTGCTAGAGTGAAAGAAGCTTAAACCCTAGTTTATGCGTTGCTTTCTAAGGGGCTGATTTGGATCCACATGTTTCATGCTATGGTTAGGTTTACCTTAATTCTTCTTTCGTAGTTGCGGATGCTTGCAAGAGGGGTTAATCATAAGTGGGATGCTTGTCCAAGGAAGGGCAGTACCCAAGCACTGGTCCACGCACATATCAAATTATCAAAGTACCGAACGCAAATCATATGAGCGTGATGAAAACTAGCTTGATGATAATTCCCATGTGTCCTCGGGAGCGCTTTGCTTTATATAAGAGTTTGTCCAGGATTGTCCTTTGCTACCAAAAGGATTGGGACACCTTGCTGCACCTTGTTTACTTTTGTTACTTCTTACCCGTTACGAATTACCTTATCATAAAACTATCTGTTACTCATAATTTTAGTGCTTGCAGAGAATACCTTACTGAAAACCGCTTGTCATTTCCTTCTGCTCCTCGTTGGGTTCGACAATCTTTCTTATCGAAAGGACTGCAATAGATCCCCTATACTTGTGGGTCATCAAGACTCTTTTCTGGTGTCATTGACGGGGAGTGAAGCACCTTTGGTAGGTGGAATTTGGTAAGGAAACATTTATATTGTGTGCTGAAATTTACTGTCACTTGTTACTATGGAAAATAATCCTTTGAGGGGCTTGTTCAGCCTATCTTCACCCCGACCAGAAGAGCAAAGAGTTGCTCCTCAACCTACTGAACCTACTGAAAATGTTTACTTTGAAATTCCTTCGGGTATGATAGAGAAACTACTAGCTAATCCTTTTATAGGAGATGGAACATTACATCCCGATATGCACCTAATCTACGTGGATGAAGTTTGTGGATTATTTAAGCTTGCAGGTATGCCCGAGGATGTTATCAAGAAGAAGGTCTTCCCTTTATCTTTGAAGGGAAAGGCATTGACATGGTTTAGGCTATGTGATGATATTGGATCATGGAACTACAACCGAATGAAATTGGAATTTCATCAGAAGTTTTATCCTATGCATCTGGTTCATCGTGATCGTAATTATATATATAATTTTTGGCCTCGCGAAGGAAAAAGTGTCGCTCAAGCTTGGGGAGGCTTAAGTCAATGGTATATTCATGCCCCAATCATGATCTCTCAAGAGAAATTATTATTCAAATTTTTTATGCTCGGCTTTCTCTCAATAATCGCTCCATGCTCAATACTTCTTGTACTGGTTCTTTTATGATGAAGACTATTGAATTCAGGTAGGATTTATTGGAAATAATTAAACACAACTCTGAAGATTGGGAACTCGACGAAGGTAAGGACTCAGGTATAACACCAAGTTTGATTGTGTTAAATCTTTTATGGATACCGATGCTTTTTGTGAATTTACAACCAAATATGGACTTGACTCTGAGGTAGTAGCTTCTTTCTGTGAATCATTTGCTACTCATGTTGGTCTCCCTAAGGAGAAGTGGTTTAAATATCATCCTCCCATTGAAGTGAATGTAGTAGAACCTATTAAAGTTGAAGATAAAACTATTGCTTATAATGTTGATCCTATTGTTCCTACCGCTTATATTGAGAAACCACCTTTCCCTGTTAGAATAAAGGATCATGCTAAAGCTTCAACTGTGGTTTGAAGAGTAATGCTAGAACATCTACACCCCCTGAGAATATTAAAGTTGATCCTAGTATTGCTATGGTTAAGGATCTCTTGGTCGATAATATTGATGGGCATGCTATTTACTTCTGTGATGAAACTGCTAGAATTGCTAGACCCGATACTAAAAATAAACATAGATGGTTGTTGGCATGCCTGTTGTTTCTGTTAAAATAGGAGATTATTGTTATCATGGCTTATGTGATATGGGTGCTAGTGCGAATGCAATACCTCATTCCTTAGACGAAGAAATTATGCATGATATCGCACCTGCTGAAATAGAAGGTATTGATGTTACTATTAAACTTGCCAATAGAGATACTATTTCCCCAGTTGGGATTGTTAGAGATGTTGAAGTCTTGTGTGGGGAAGTTAAATATCCTACCGATTTTCTTGTTCTTGGCTCCCCACAAGATGACTTTTGTACCATTATATTTGGTAGACCCTTCTTGAATACTGTTAATGCTAAGATAGACTACGAAAAAGATATTGTTACTGTTGGTTTAGGGGATATGTCTCATGATTTTAATTTTGCTAAATTCCATAGACAACCCCATGATAAAGAATTGCCTAGTAAAGATGAAAAATTGGTCTTGATTATATTGCCGTACCTCCTAATGATCCTTTAGAACAATATTTGCTAGACCATGAAAATGATATGTTTATGAGTAAACAAAGGGAAATAGATGAAGTATTCTTTAAACAGGGACCTATTTTGAAACACAACTTGCCTGTTGAAGTCCTAGGGGATCCTCCTCCACCCATGGGTGATCCCGTGTTTGAGCTTAAACCTTTACCTAATACTCTTAAATATGCTTATATTGATGAAAAGAAGGTATATCCTGTTATTATTAGTGCTAACCTTTCAGAGCATGAAGAAGAGAAATTATTGAAAACTCTGAAGAAGCACCATGCTGCTATTGAATATACTCTTGATGATCTTAAGGCCATTAGTCCCACTCTATGCCAGCACAAAATAAAGCTGGAGAAAGATGCTAGACAAGTTGTTGATCACCAACGATGGTTAAATCCTAAGATGAAAGAAGTGGTAAGAAATGAAATACTAAAGCTTCTGGAGGCAGGTATAATTTATCATGTTGCTGATAATCAGTGGGTAAGTCCTGTCCATTGTGTCCCAAAGACAGGAGGTATTACTGTTGTTCCTAATGATAAGGATGAGTTGATCCCACAAAGAATTGTTACATGTTATAGAATGGTAATTGATTTCCGTAAACTAAATAAAGCTACGAGAAAAGATCATTACCCTTTACCTTTTATTGATCAAATGTTAGAAAGATTATCCAAACATACACATTTTTTGCTTTCTAGATGGTTATTCTGGTTTCTCTCAAATACCCGTGTCAAAAGAGGATCAGGATAAGACCACTTTTACTTGCCATTTTGGTACCTTTGCTTATCGACGTATGCCTTTTGGTTTATGTAATACACCTGCTACCTTTCAAAGATGTATGACCGCTATATTCTCTAACTTTTGTGAAAAGATTGTTGAGTTTTTCATGGATGATTTCTCCGTGTATGGAACTTCTTATGATGATTGCTTAAGCAACCTTGATCGAGTCTTGCAGAGATGTGAAGAAACTAATCGTGTCTTGAATTGGGAGAAGTGCCACTTTATGGTTAATGAAGGTATTGTCTTGGGGCATAAAATGTGTGAAAGAGGTATTGAAGTTGACAAAGCTAAAGTTGATGCTATTGAAAGGATTCCATGTCCTAAGGACATCAAAGGTATAAGAAGTTTCCTTGGTCATGCCGGTTTTTATAGGAGGTTCATTAAAGACTTCTCTAAAATTTCTAGGCCTCTGACTAATCTCTTACAAAAAGATGTTCCTTTTGTTTTTGATGATGATTGTGTAGAAGCATTTGAAATACTTAAGAAAGCCTTGATTTCCACTCCTATTGTTCAGCCACCTGATTGGAATTTACCCTTTGAAATTATGTGTGATGCTAGTGATTATGCTGTCGGTGTTGTTCTAGGACAAACAGTTGATAAGAAATTAAATGTTATCCAATATGCTAGTAAAACTCTAGACAGTGCCCGGAGAAATTATGCTACTACTGAAAAAGAATTTTAAGCAGTTGTGTTCGCTTGTGATAAGTTCAGACCTTATATTGTTGATTCCAAATAACTGTTCACATTGATCATGCTGCTATTAAATATCTTATGGAAAAGAAAGATGCTAAACCTAGACTTATTAGATGGGTTCTCTTGCTACAAGAATTTGATTTGCATATTATTGATAGAAGGGGAGCTAAGAATCCCGTTGCAGACAACTTGTCTAGGTTAGATAATATTCTTGATGACCCACTACCTATTGATGATAGCATTCTTGATGAACAATTAGCTGTCATAAATGCTTCTCGTACTGCTCTGGTATGCTGATTACGCTAATTACATTGTTGCTAAATTTATACCACCTAGTTTCACATACCAGCAAAAGAAAAAGTTTTTCTATAATTTAATACATTACTTTTGGGATAGACCCACACCTTTACAAAGAAGGAGTAGATGGATTATTATATGTTGTGTAACTGAGCATGAACAGGAACAGATCCTACGCAAGTGTCACTCTGAGGCATATGGAGGGCACCACAGTGGAGATAGAACTGCACATAAGGTATTGCAATCTGGTTTTTATTGGCCTACTTTCTTCAAAGATGCCCGTAAGTTTGCCTTATCTTGTAATGAATGTCAAAGAATTGGTAATATTAGTAGACGTCAAGAAATGCCTATGAACTATTCACTTGTTATTGAACCATTTGATGTTTGGGCTTTGATTATATGGGACCTTTTCCTTCTTCTAATGGGTATACACATATTTTAGTTGCTGTAGATTACGTTACTAAGTGGGTAGAAGCTATTCCAACGAGCAGTGTTGATCATAACACTTCTATTAAGATGCTTAAAGAAGTTATTTTTCCAAGGTTTGGAGTCCCTAGATACTTAATGAATGACGGTGGTTCACATTTTATTCATGGTGCTTTTCGTAAAGTGCTTGCTAAGTATGATGTTAATCATAGAATTGCATCTCCATACCATCCACAGTCTATTGGTCAAGTAGAATTGAGTAATAGAGAGATTAAATTAATTTTGCAAAAGACTGTTAATAGATCTAGAAAGAATTGGTCCAAGAAACTTAATGATGCATTATGGGCCTATAGAACTGCATATAAAAATCATATGGGTATGTCTCCGTATAAAATGGTTTATGGAAAATCATGTCACTTACCTCTTGAACTAGAACACAAGGCATATTGGGCTATTAAAGAGCTCAATTATGATTTCAAACTTGCTGGTGAGAAGAGACTATTTGACATTAGCTCACTTGATGAATGGAGAACCCAGGCCTATGAGAACGCCAAACTGTTTAAAGAAAAAGTTAAAAGATGGCATGACAAAAGGATACAAAAGCATGAGTTTAATGTAGGTGATTATGTGTTGCTATACAACTCTCGTTTAAGATTTTTTGCATGAAAACTTCTCTCTAAATGGGAAGGTCCTTACGTTATCGAGGAGGTCTATCGTTCTAGAGCCATAAAAATCAACAACTTCGAAGGCACAAATCGGAAGGTGGTGAACGGTCAAAGAATCAAACATTATATCTCAGGTAACCCCATAAATGTTGAAACCAATGTCATTGACACCGCAACCCCGGAGGAGTACATAAGGGACACTTTCCAGAACATTTTAGAGTCCGAAAAGACATAGGTATGTGGTACGGTAAGTAAACCGACTCCAAAACAGTTCTAATAGCAATTTTTCTCTGTTTTGGAGTATTTAAAAAAATAGGAAAATAAGTAGTCCGAAGGAGACATGAGGCATCCACGAGGGTGGAGGGCGCACCCTACCCCCTTGGGCGCGCCCCTTGCCTCATGGACACCTCGTGTGCCCTCCGGACTCCGTTTTCTTGCACGATACTTCTTTAGGTCGGTAAAAATTCATTACATAATCTCCCGAAGGTTTTGACCACCGTACCATGACGAAACCCTCTGTTTTTGTTTTGATCTATTTCTGTAGCAGATTTAGAGTAATATGTCGTCCCAAGATTCAGAGGGAGAAAGCTATGTGGCTGATTACCTTGCAGACCCCAAGGTCTACTGGGACTTGGAGCATTGTGGTTGTACCATGGAGGAAGAAGAGTTTATCCCTTTTCGTCTCTTGCAGGAAAACAAACAGGAACTATGCAAAAAGATATTAAACCTTGAGCAGGAGATCGATGACCTAAGGGAGCAAAATTCTATCATCAAGCGCAAACTAAGGAATAAGCCTACATCATCAACAACTCCTTCATCACCACCTCCGAAGAAAGAGACATAAACACATGGGTATGGGCACTCCTCTTGGCAACTGCCAAGCTTGGGGGAGGTGCCCCGGTATCGTATCACCATCACACTTCTATCTTTACCGTTTTTCTTAGTTCGATCCTTTTGGTTTTATCTTGATCTAGTAAAATAAAGTTTAGTATGATCTAGCTTTGAGTTTTTGTGTTCATCCGTATCTATGTAATCGAGTCCATGAGCTATATATAATAAAGATTAGTTTGAGTTGAGGTCTTTGCTATCTTGCTATGATCTTGAGGGAATAAAAGAAAAAGAAGGAATAAAAAGGAAATAAAAAGATCATATTGATCTTATGGAGAGTAATGACTTCACGTATAAAGAGTACGATGAATAAAAGTTGTTGAGAGTTGACAAACATAGTTTTGGTCATCATTGCATTTAATAGGAAGTAATAAAGAAAGAAAGGTTTTCGCATATAAATATACTATCTTGGGCATCTTTTATGATTGTGAGCACTCATTAAAATATGACATGCTAAAAAGTTATGTTGGACAAGGAAGACAACATAATGGGTTATGTTTTCTTATATCTGAAATAAATTATACTGTCAAGGATCATCCAACATGTTGAGCTTGCCTTTCCCCCTCATGCTAGCCAAGTTCTTTGCGCCAAGTAGAGATACTACTTGTGTTTCCAAACATCCCGAAACTCAGTTTTGCCATGAGAGTCCACCATACCTACCTATGGATTGAGTACGATCCTTTAAGTAAGTTGTCATTGTTGCAAGCAATAAAAATTGCTCCCTAAATATGTATGATCTATTAGTGTGGAGAAAATAAGCTTTATACGAGCTTGTGATATGGAAGAAATAAAAGCGACGGACTGCATAATAAAGGTCCCTATCACAAGTGACAATATAAAGTGACATTCTTTTGCATTAAGATTTTGTGCATCCAACCATAAAAGCACATGACAACATCTACTTCCCTCTGCGAAGGGCCTATCTGTTATTTTTTGTCTTCTACCTTATACAAGAGTCATGGTGATCTTCACCTTTGCTTTTTATACTTTATCCTTTGGCAGGCACTATGTGTTGGAAAGATCCTGATATATATATATATATATCCAATTGGATGTGGGTTTTCATAAAGCATTATTGTTGGCATTACCCGTGAGGTAAAATGTTTGGAGGCAAAACTATAAGCCCCTATCTTTCTCTGTGTCCGATTGAAACTTCATACCCATAAGTATCCCGAGAGTGTTAGCAATTGTGAAATATTAAATTATAGTTGAGTATGTGGACTTGCTGAGAAGCTCTTATATTGACTCTTTCCGATGTTATGATAAATTGCAATTTCTTCAGTGACTGAGATTATAGTTTGCTAGTTTTGAATGATGTTTCTGATTCATACGTTACATTGTGAATAAATTGTTACTTTAGCATAAGAAATCATATGACAATACATATATTGTTGTTCTAAGAATGATCATGATGCCCTCATGTCCGTATTTTATTTTATCGACACCTCTATCTCTAAACATGTGGACATATTTTTCGATATCGGCTTCCGCTTGACGACAAACGAGGTCTAAGCTTGGGGGAGTTGATACATCCATTAGGCATCATGCTTTTATATCAATATTTATTTCATTATGGGCTATTACTACACATTATGTCACAATACTTATGCCTTTTCTCTATTATTTTACAAGGTTCACATGAAGAGGGAGAATGCCGGCAGCTAGAATTCTCAGCTGGAAAAGGAGCAAATAATAGAGACCTATTCCGCACAACTCCAAAATTCCTAAAACTCCATGAAAGTTAATTTTGGAATATATTAAAAATATTGGGCGAAGAAAGCACCAGAGGGGGCCACCCACTGTCCACGAGGGTGGAGGGCACGCCCTACCCCCTGGGCGCCCCCTGCCTCGTGGGCCAACTGGCAGCCCCCCGATGCTCATATTCTGCTATATGGTGTCTTTTGCCCTGGAAAAAATCAGAAGGAATCTTTTGGGATGAAGCACCGCCATCTCGAGGCGGAACCAATCTAGGGCTCTAGCGGAACCAATCCAGGAGGGGGAAATCGTCACCATCGTCATCACCATCAATCCTCTCATCGAGATGGGTCAATCTCCATCAACATCTTCACCAGCACCATCTCCTCTCAAACCCTAGTTCGTCTCTTGTTTCTGATCTTTGTCTGAAAACCTCAGATTGGTACCTGTGGGTTGCTAGTAGTGCTGATTACTCCTTGTAGTTGACGCTTGTTGGTTTATTCGGTGGAAGATCATATGTTCAGATCCTTTATGCATATTAATACCCCTCTAATTATGAACATGAATATGATTTGTGACTAATTATGTTTATTCCTGAGGACATGGGAGAAGTCTTGTTATTAGTAGTCATATGAATTTGGTATTCGTTCGATATTTTGATGAGATGTATGTTGTCTTTCCTCTAGTGGTGTTATGTGAACGTCGACTACATGACACTTCACCATTGTATGGGCCTAGGGGAAGCCATTGGGAAGTAATAAGTTGATGATGGGTTGCTAGAGTGATAGAAGCTTAAACCCTATTTTATGCGTAGCTTTGTAAGGGGCTAATTTGGATCCACATGTTTCATGCTATGGTTAGGTTTACCATAATTCTTCTTTCGTAGTTGTGGATGCTTGCGAGAGTGGTTAATCGTAAGTGGGATGCTTGTCCAAGGAAGGGCAGTAATCAAGCACCGGTCCACCCACACATCAAATTATCAAAGTAACGAACGTGAATCATATGAGCGTGATGAAAACTAGCTTGACGATAATTCCCATGTGTCCTCGGGAGCGCTTTTCTCTATATAAGGGTTTGTCCAAGGCTTTTCCTTTGCTACAAAAAGGATTGGGCCACCTTGCTACACCTTTTTTACTTTTGTTACTTGTTACCCGTTACGAATTACCTTATCAAAAAACTACCCGTTACCGATAATTTCAGTGCTGGCACAAAATACTGAATATTGCTTGTCATTTCCTTCTGCTCCTCGTTGGGTTTGACACTCTTACTTATCAAAAGGACTACAATAGGTCCCCTATACTTGTGGGTCATCAATAACCTCTTGATCCGGTTTCCAAGTCGTCTCATAAGGTCACTTGGTGGCTTCCTACTCAATGAGCATGGCTGTTCATACCCTCTTGATGCGGTATCCAAGCCATCTCATTGGTCACTTGGGGGCTTCCTGCTCACTGAGCATAGCTGTTCATACCCTCTTGATCCGGTTTACAAGCTGAATTTGAGTTAAACCTGCCTGCTTGCAAGATACTACTCCACCAGGTGACCCGCCGAACTCTTGACAATTACTCTTTTCAATAAGACCCTAAACTTGTTAAGGTTAAAATGGCGGCCTTCGTCACGTGAGAGCCAGCTTAGAAAGAGCTAGGATAAACTTACCTGCTTCGTACTCTTAACAGTCAATCTTTTTAATAAGACCCTGAACTAATTAACGTTAAGATGACGAATTTATGTCATGAGAGAGCCAACTTACGGGATAAAAAGGCTTTCATGCCAAAGTTCTTTGAAGTAAAACTGAATTTTTTTCAAAAAACGGAATAAAGCTAGACTCTTCTAGACCTGTAAAGCTTCTGGTTATAGACTTACATCCTTACAGCATCATGATATTCATATACATGTATGATTTCATATTTGAGTAAATGCTTCGAGTTTTTCTAACCCGCCCTGGTTATAGACTTTACGTCGCCAAAACATATTATATTGGACATTATGACCCGCCGTGGCGTAAAATGCCAGGGTATATGTTGTTCACTATGTGTGCAAGAACATTGCAAAATAATAAGGTATTCCTTGCAAGCTCATCAATGGTGCATGGAAAATTCATTAGCAATTTTTAAGACTAAAACATGCACGATGGCATGACAGATAATTGTTTTCACTACACTATCACACAACTTTCTAAGCCCAAGTGATTAAGAGTTTTTTCAATAAAAACACTGTGCTGCAGTTCGAGAGCCGCCCCGTGGATCAGTTGTCCTGGTCTTGGCGAGTTCAAGTTTTCAGGTTATCCTGCGCTGGTTCTTCTTCTCCTCCCTCCATTGTCTGGAAGTCAGATGATTTCCAGCCGATGCTGGTTAAATCTTTGAATTCAGCTTCATTGTCTATAAGATCGGACAGGTCAACATCAGGAGCAACGGTGTGCTTACGTATCGGAGGAATGAGCTCTACAATCTCATAAGCCGACGCTTTCACTTTTGCGTTCTCGTTGGTGTAGGCCGGATGATACTTAGACAAATCAGTTTCTTCGGCCAGCTTGGTTGCCAAAGGGCGCATCTCCTTTACACATTTGGTGAAGTCGCTGGCATCGAAGGGAGACCCGTCCTCTTTCAAGCTCGGACAGCTAGTTGCCAGCTCCTCCGGGTCTAGCTCCGCCTGCCATGCTTTAGCCCGGCTCAAAGCAGTGATGGCGCCGGCTCGAGCTACGGATCGCTTGATCTCATCAATCCTCTTGGGCATGATATATAACTTGTACAATACATCCTTGATGAGTGAAGGTGGCTGCTTATTACGGGAGATAACTGCTAAGGATCATTGCATGACTGTGCACAGCTGTTCCAATAGAGTATAAACCGCCTTCAGCTTCACCAACATGTCTTGGCCAAGGTTAGAGCTTCTGGGGCCTGCATGCATAACATATGATAAGTCACTAGGAGGGTTAAAGAAAGTTACTGGTGCAAAATTGCAATGCAATAACACTTACCAAAGATGGCGGCTATCATTTGATTTACATGTCACTTTAAACCGGAAAACTCTTCAGTCACCATCTTAAGGGCAGCTTCAGCATCTTCAACTCTTTTCAGAAGAGCTGCTTTTTCGGTCACCCAGCAGGTTCTCTGCGTGTTGAAGTCTGTCTTCAGTTTTTTAGATATTTCTAAGGCGGCTTTCAGTTCTGATTTGGCCTTTGATGTCTTTGATTGTTGTAAGGTGATGTTCTTCCGCAGATCGACCACCTGAGATTCATTCTTAGCTCAGCCTGTAAGGATAAATCAAGCGGTACTTAGGAATCACGATAATCATTCTATTAAAGTCCCAAGCACATTACAGAGTATTCTACTTGGCACTTGGGGGCTAATGTAGGTCATTCTCTTTCAAAATGAATCCTTAATGACCCGGTTAGATTCTTCAAATTAAGCCGGCTCATGGGGGCTACCTATTCGGATTTCTTTACAAATATGATGTTAAGTCCCGCCTTAGCTGTTCAGCTTAAGCTGGCCCTTGGGGGCTACTCATTTGGATCCAATGCAGATAGGGTAATTTTGAAGGATTGCAAGAAGGTTGTCATTTAAGTCTATAATATTCTCAAGTTCTTTAGTATCCTATAGACTTGGCGGCTGACATATATATTAATATGAGAAGGGTTCCAGTGGTTACCTCAAAGCGCTCTTTCATCAGATTGACTAAGCCGGCTTCCATGTCTCGACTGGTTTGCAGGGGGCTTAAACAACCCGCATGAATCTCGCTGGCGCTGAAGCTGGCATAGCTCTCCAAGTACAATTTCCATTTTCCTTTGTCAGCAACGGGGAATTCTTCTTTGGCACTGTGTTTTAATAACATGATGGGATTGCCTGGCTCGGTATAATCAGTCCCAGCGACTATAACATCTTCGGCCTCTTCTTTAGCAGGCCTGGTGGAACTTGGCGGTTTAGTACTGGGCAGACCAACGCCCATTGGTTCCACCAAGACATCGTGAGTTTCTGGTGGTGGGTCATCAGCAGCAGTCACCAGAGTTTGTTGAGAGGTTTCAGAGGTGGTCAGTTTCTCTGGCTCAGCAACCTTGGGGTCTTCTGCCGGCTTATTCATTTTCAGCTTCTTGCTGGGCTTGGCCATACCACTGGAAATAAGACACATGAACATGTTAATATATCAATGTATAAGTAGTAAGGCAAAGAAGTCTAATGTTCTCACCGGGGAGTGACGTTGAAGAGGGGAATCTAAGTCTCTGTTGAGTCATCGGAAGAGGAGTGAGAAGTTCCCTGATAATTTGAGTCGGAAGGGTTAAGCGGTTAACAGATAAGACCCGCCTTTGGAAAAGATAAGGTTGAATTCGGTGCCACCTCATTCGATGCTTTCGAGGATCTGGTGTGTTTGGTAAGCCGCACAAAATATTTCCACATCCTTTGTTCCGAGTTGTGCAGTGAACTTCATGCTGTTGTTTCTTCAAAATAAAGTTGGGATCCAAGTAAGCTAAAGGGTGAGAAAACCTTACTTTCCGCTTGCTTGTCAAACTTTCTGTCTTGGCAGAGGTCTGAGTCAGAGGAAAGGATAGTTACCTCTTCACCATCAGCATGGCTGGCCTCCACGTCATCCTGATAGCAATCAGTCAATAAGGTGTACAAAAAAGGAGCCAAGGGAGTCAAGTTCTAACTCCGACTCATCATCCATAGTAAATGGATCAATTACATCAGCCTTCTTCTTGGCAGGCTTTTTGGGAGCCTTGTTCTTTGTTCTGACCTTTTTGGCCGCTTGTCCTATAGTTTCTTGTTCCAAAAGGGGGAGTTAGCATGTAGAAATCAAGTGATAATGAGAAGACGGTTTACATAGATAATGAGCAGGTTGGAAATTGCTCAAAATACTTACAGCTGGAGGCTTGTTAAGGGTGTAGAAGGGATTCAACCCCATCTTGCTACAAGTTGCCAAGCACTCATTAAGTAGTGTCTTGGTAATCTTGTTGATCGCATCATTGTCCAATTGCACTTGACTATGACGCTGTGGATCTTTGGCATCGCCGGTATATTCGCACATTAAACCAGGCCGGCAGCTCAAGGGCAAAATTCTCCAAGCGACCCAGCACCGGGCTAAATCAACTCCGGTCAACCCATTGTCCATTAAGGCCCTTGTCTTTGAAAAGATGGGCATATATTTAGCCCATTCTTCGGTGCTGATCCGTCCTGGGAGGGGATGTCTTGAACTAAGACGGTTTTCACAGAAACCCGACAGCGGATTTTCATCAGCCGGAGATGTGTCTTGGCAATAAATTCCAGTCCTTCGGATGGCTGAGAAGTGCGGCTGTAGGGAAGACAACTTATTTTGTCTTTGAATAGAAATTCCGCCAAGTCCTAAGCTGGGTTAGTCTGTGAACTCAGTCTGGTGGTTCAAGTAATAAAATTCTCTGTACAAATCCACAGTGCGTTCTTCTTGGAGGTATATGAGGGAGTCCTGGACTAGGGGGTGTCCGGATAGCCGGATTACCGCCATCGGCCGAACTATCATCGGCCGGACTATCATCATCGACCGGACTCCAAGACTATGAAGATAGAAGATTGAAGACTTCGTCCCGTGTCCGGATGGGACTTTCCTTGGCGTGGAAGGCAAGCTTGGCGATACGGATATGTAGATCTCCTACCATTGTAACCGACTCTATGTAACCCTAGCCCTCTCCGGTGTCTATATAAACCGGATGGCCCTAGTCCGTAGGACATACATTACAACAATCATACCATAGGCTAGCTTTTAGGGTTTAGCCTCCTTGATCTCGTGGTAGATCCACTCTTGTAAACATCCACAATATCAATATAAATCAAGCAGGACGTAGGGTTTTACCTCCATCAAGAGGGCCCGAACCTGGGTAAAACATCGTGTCCCTTGTCTCCTGTTACCATCCGCCTAGACGCACAGTTCCGGACCCCCTACCCGAGATCCGCCAGTTTTGACACCGGCACTTCACAAAAAACTTGTAAGTTGCAGATATTGGAAACAGAATTGGGTCCGATGTCTTGAAGGTGGAGTTGAAAGAAATGCAACACGTCATGGAAATTTTTTGAGCCGGGTGGGGAAAAGCCCCGCAGCATATGACCAACAAAGACTATGACCTCACCTTCCTTTGGTGCGGGTATGGCCTCATTCCCCGGGGCTCTCCAGTGAATAACATGTTTGGCTGCTATGACGCCTAATTGAACATATTCATTAAGAGATTGCTCCGTAACAGTGGAGATGACCCAGTTGCATGAGGTGACGGTTTTTGTTTTATCAGTGAAGAACCTAGAAAGGGAAATATTTCCGGGTCAAGTTTATGATGTTAAGCCATCCAATGATCAAATAGCAAGTGCATCAGGCAAGGTCAACTCGTATGCAGAGAATACATGCTATAAAGGTTGGCATGATTAAACCGGTAAGACACCGCCGGGTTATATAGACACTGAATATATATTGGCGGTTTAAAGCGGGTCCAAGGGTGTTTGTCGGGTTACGGCATATCACATAAGACGCCTGTACGGCTGTAGTGCACATGTATGTGTAGATCTATAAGAAAAATTTTGCCAAGTACTGAACAAATAAGTTCCAGAGATCAGTTTTACGATTTTGGATACAGTTCAAGAAATAGAAGAAAATTGCTAAATCTAGCACACGGTGGATGAACTACTGCACTGAAGTTTAATCTGAAATAGAGGGGAAGCATCTACGAGTACATGTGGGTGTTACAAACAAGAATCATGCAGCTCCTATGCTATCGAGAGATCTAATAAGGCATGAATGGCAGTATTGTGAAGAACTCAAAAGAATGGCCGACGAACACAGAGGAGTTTGGCAAACCCTAATACAGGTTTATAATGAAAGGAGATGCGTACCTGGCGATGAAGATGGAAAGCGGATGTGCACCGTGTTTCTCTGGTCTCTTCAGGTCGATGCAGCGGCCGGAGGTGATGTCGCTGGAAGAACACGGCGAGAGCGAAACTCGGGTCGCAGGGGTGTCGTGAGGAAGGTGACGAAGAAGAGGAGGCGGGGGTAAAGAATAAAAAGGAGGACTTGTCACATCCCTAGTTCTGGTCTGCTCTGGTCTAGTTAGTCTTGTGTTGCATCATGTTTAAATTTCTCTTAAATCTGAAATGGGGATGTTCAAAACCCTAGCACCAAATGAATTCAACTAGGTTCAAAATAAAATCCTTTTCAAAGAACCTAAAAATGCCTTTAAAAATGTTCATGAATTTCTGCTAAAGGTGAAAACCTCTGCCAATAATGATGGACATATTTTTAGGTCATATATGGATTTTTGAGTTAATTCATAAGTATTTGAATTTGGACATTTAAATCCTATAAATATTTTTGAATGTCCAAATAATCTTGGAAGTATTTGGGGGCTGTTGGAAATAATTCAACCAGCGCGTATAAATTTATTTCAGGATTTTATGATGTGATTTAGTATTTTTCTAAATCCAGAAACAAAATAGCAGAATAGAAAACATAAGAAAATTAGAAAAGAAAGGAAACCTCACCTGACTTACCGCAGCCCACCTGGCCGGCCCAGTCGGCCAGCCCAGCCACCTGGCCCAGCCCACCTCCTCCTGTCGTCTTCCTCGCCTCGCCCCGAAGCAGCTCGGTGGCGAGCGTCGGCGACGCCGTGGTCTCCTCCCAGCCTGCCTCACGCGCTCGAGGCCCTTCCAGCGCCACGGAGACGGCCACGCACCCCCCAAGCTCCTCTCCTCCCTCTCACTCTCTACCCAAGCTCCTCTCCTCCTCTGGCTCTCTCGCATGCAACCACCGAGCGTTGTCGCCGCCGCCGACGAACACCACCGCGGCCATTGCCTCTCCGTGCTATCCAGAGGCTCTGCCTCGACACCACGGAGCCCCAAGACGAAGCACGCGCTCGCGAGACACCCGAAGCGACGCCATCATCCTCACCCACACCGTCGGTCGCCGGAGATCCCCCTCGCCGCCCTGCTCGCTTCAGCCCCTCCTCGAGCTCGCCGACTCACTCCTCGTGTTCACCGTGAGCTGCTGATCATCCTCCCCCTCTCCGTTCTCTCTCTTGCACTCCATAGCCACCGCATCCCTCTCGCCCGATTGCGCCGCCGGCTGCACTCGTAGCCGACACAGCTCCGGTGACCATTTGGTCCCGGGCGTGCATCCAACATGCTCACCACCGCGCATAGAGCCTCCCTAGTGCCTCTCTGCGCTTGTTTACGCACCGCAGCACCGATCCCACGACCACCCGAACGTCGGCCGCCACTGCGAGCTCGTTCCGGCGAGCTCCTGCCATCCCGCGCCCTCCCGCGTGCCTCCCCTGGATGCGCGCGATCAAGGGCAACCCTCTGGTGCCCTTGGCTTGGCCCAACACCGCACGCAGCGCCACTCCGGCTACCCTCCACCGTGTTTTGGGGTCTCCGTCGGCTGAACTCCGGCGAGCCGACGTGGCCGCGTGATTAGTGGCTAATCCCCCACTAAACAGCCCCCTGAGCCAATGACACATGGGCCCCACGCCCTTAATTAATATTAGTTTAGTTCCTGTTTAGGTTTAACTAACCACAGTGGCCCCACGCGTCAGCTTTGACCGTGCTGACCTGGCTATTGAATGGGCCCACATGTCTGGTTGACTTGATGACGTGTCTATTGACCCGGCCCCACCTGGCAGCGACACTGGCCAGCACTATGTCACTCACGAGTGGACCCCACTAGTCAGGTTTGACCCAGGGAAGCTCTGTTGACCTGTTGACGTCACACTGACGTCAGGCTGACGCAGTCATCCTTTTCTGGAATTAGTTTAATTCTATTTATACAGAAAATCCAGAAAAAGGCTTAAACTTCTAAAATTCATAGAAATTCAACCATAACTCAGAATGAAATAATTTATATATGAAAAATGATCAGAAAAATCCAATCTATCCATCTGTACTGGTTTCATGCATGTTTAAACAACTTAACATTGCTGTTTAGATCAAAACATGATAATGCACTATTTGAATTGATAGTTTGAGTTTGAAGTTGAATCTTTGGTTCAAAATGACTCAAACCACCCTGGTTGTAGTTGCATTAGGCCAACATAGTCATTTTGCCATGTCATGATCATGCATCATATTGTGCATTGCAATGATTGTGTCTTCCTTGTCTGCCGGTATTTGTCCCCTCTTAGTAGAAGACGTTTCGACAATGAATTCGATGACACCGATGAAGAGCTATATTATCTTCAGAAGTGCAAGGCAAGCAAAACCCCCTTGTTCGTTTCGATACAATCCCACTCTCACGCTCCTGCTCTCTTTTACTGCATTAGGACAACAGCGATTCAACTGTTACATGCTGCGGTAGTTGAACCCCTATTCCTCTGCATGACCTGTCATTGCAACAGTAAATAGATGAAACCCACTATAATGAGTAGGAGTTGTTTGAGCCCTGATGTGCCTACTCATTCATGCTTGTTTGTCATGCCTGCTATTGCTTAGAGTTGTGTAAGGTCTGATTCATCGGGAATGAATTCGAAGGTTGTGAACATGTCCTACTGGGTATGAGCTAAGTATGTGAACACGATTTGGTAAAGCTAGCGGTGAGACGCCATGTAGGAGTACATGGTGGGTTGTCTCATTGAAGCCGTCCTCAGGAACTGAGTTTTGTGTTTGTGATCCATGAACAACTACTACCACTCATTGGGATCCTCAATTGACCCTCTCGGCTTCTTAATCACCCTTGTCCTCTGTCCAAGAGTTGCAAGTAGTTTCTGGTGTTTGTAGTATGCTGGAGGCTGTGCGCAGCGCTGACCCGGGTGGGCTGTGATGCGGTAGGCACGTGGCACGGTGTACCTGGCGCCCGTTTGGTGTCTCGGGAACCCTGCTCACATCGTTCGGGGTCGTATGTGGAAACCTCGGCCGGACTCCCTGTGGATGGAACCTGAATAAGCGATAAACCTGGACTAGAGACTTGAGTGTTTAGGTAGGCCGTGGCCGACACCCTCGCCAGGCTTCGGCTTGAAGGTTGCCGAGATACATGACATGTACATGGCGGTAAGTGGCGAGAGCATGTGTGAAGAAGTACACCCCTGCAGGGTTAACATCATCTATTTGAATAGCCGTGTCCGCGGTAAAGGACTTCTGGGTTGCCTGTAAAGTTCATAGACAAGTGAAAGTGGATACTCTAAAATGCGCAAGATAAGTGTGAGTGCTATGGATGGCATTCTCGTAGGGAGATGGGAGCGGATCCATAGTGGTGTATTGGTTGGTGTATAGGTGGACTCGTGTGCGCCACCTCAAAGAGTACTTGCAGTCATAGTTCAGGATAGCCACCGAGTCAGAGCTGGCTTGTTGCAGTTAGACCCCACCATCCCATTTGTTGATAATGATGCATATGTAGATTGTTATGATGTAAGTCTTGCTGGGTACATTTGTACTCACGTTTGCCTATTTTATGTTTTGCAGAGAGACTTCAGTCTCGCTAGTAGTTCCGCGTGGACTTCAACGTTTAATTTGTTACCTCAGCTACGATATTATGCCCTCGGCAGTATCTGGTAGATAGTCAGGCTTCTCAGCCTTTTTCATTTGTAGATGTCTATACTCAGACATGTTAAGCTTCGGGTCTCGAGATCCATGTTTTTAATATCTCGCTCCTCGGAGCCTAATGAATAAATACTTCAGTTGTAGAGTCATGTTGTGATGCCATGTTGTATTTGCACATATCGAGCATATTGTGTGTATGTTATTGAAATGCTTGGTATGTGTGGGATCTGACTATCTAGGTGTTTATCCTTGGTAGCCTCTCTTACCGGGAAATGTCTCCTAGTGCTTCCAATGAGCCTTGGTAGCTTGCTACTGCTCCAGAACACTTAGGTTGTCCGGCATGTGTCCTTCTTCGTTCGTGTTTCTGTCCCTTCGGGGAAATGTCACGCGGTGTCTACCGGAGTCCTGCTAGCCCAGTTTCTACAGCCCGGATTCACTTGCTGATGACCGACATGTTCATTGCTGGGTCATGTATGCCTATCCCTATAAGTTAGTGCCACTTTGGGTTCACGACTAGCCATGTCAGCCCAGGCTCCTTGTCATATGGATGTTAGCGACACTATCATATACGTGTGCCAAAAGGCGCAAATGGTCCCGGGCCTGGTAAGGCGACACCCGTGGGAATACCGTGCTTGAGGCCGTAAAGTGATATGAGGTGTTACATGCTAGATCGGTGTGGCATTGAGTCGGGGTCCTGACAGCTTTGGTATCAGAGCCTGACTGCATGTAGGATTACCAAGCCAAACTGGTCGAAGTTGAGTCTAGAAATGTTTTAGTTATATGTAGGGGAATTGATTGTGGGATGGAACGTAAGGCTCTTTTTACTCCTTATACCTTATGCCTTCTGATCGTAGTCACCTTATCTTTTCTACGGGGTTAAGGAACTAGGCTATTTCTTCTTTCTATTAGGATCACGTGTTACTAATCTGTAGACTTTTAAAATTGTTGGACTTAAGCCTCGGTTCAGTTCCTACTACTTCCGTGTGTTCATAGTTGGTCTCAGAATCTTCATATTGTGATGATCGAGTGGTTATGTCACCATCTGCAGGATGTCTTAAATCTTTTCGAGCGTTTACAACCGTTATGCTGTCTGAGTCATCCTAGGTTTCTAAACAATCTGATGCACTTGCAAATCCTTTCCCTCTGGTTTTGATGTTCCTTTGGGCCAGGTTAATCACACTAATTGCTGGGTTGAGGTATTCTATTGCCTCGACATATATGTTGGAGTTATTATTATGACCCTAGGTGTCTTAGGGGGTCATCTAGTGATCTAGCCATGATCTGTGTTTCCAGTGTGATGACTCTGGCCATCATTCTCGAAAGCATTCCGTGATGCCACTTAGTTAGTAGGCATTCTACTCATGGGTCTCTGAACCCGAGATTCACCCTACTTACCTCACGTTGATAGTGTTGCTAGTTCCTTTAGGATATTAGTAACCTTTGCAGTAGTCCTCTAGGTCCATGGTATTTCCTTCTTCCAAATACTACGAACCGTTTATGGCAGAAGTTCTTTGAACCAAAAGATCACAACCAGAGTGCTCTTGATGAGTTCTCGATGCTAAGCCATGACTCTGCCAGTTCTACCTTTTCTGCATGGGTTATTCCGAAGGAATATGTTGAGCTTTGCCTGACATACTAACCGATGCATCCATGACTCAGAAAATCGTATGTTCTTTCGAGTTATCCCTCTTTAGTTGTACTCTCACCCCCGTCTATCAATTGATAGTCAGGAGTGGTTGTGCATTCATTCATCGATGCCTTTTACTCCTGTGGTCCCTCATGCCATTCTATTCAGAATGACTAGGAGAAACAAACTCCAGTACCTCATCCATATCCAGGATTGGATCAAAGAAGTCGTACTCCGCAAATCAAAATGCCAATCCCACTTTTGATCCATTCTACCCTGGAGTGTTACCCTCTTTACGTCAGGATCGTCATGAGATTTGCACTATCTCTTATGAATTCTTGACGCAGTGATACTTCTTGCCATCATTGTTCATTCCTTGGTTTCCGTGTTATTGTAACCGGAATGCCAACAAGTGAATCATGGTGTGTAAAATCAACACTCCTAGCAACTCCATTGTTTGGTAGTTAAATGGACAATAACCTCATCCCTAGCATGTTGGTTATTGAATCACGATCCTAAGGTTGGTCGTGCTACCTAGTCCTTATTCCCGGTGCACTTTTCAATCAATGAGTTAGGATAGTGTCAACCCTTGCTTATTCGATCATATCGTCTTGCCTGAAAAGCAAGATTGTTCTCGAGCTTAGTAACATATCGGTGGTTCGTGATTTTCCGAATATCTTCTCAGAAGTATCACCAGATCGTCACCTGACCGCTATGTTGAGTTCGTGATCAAGTTGGTTTTCTTGTAAACCACCCTTTCTCCAAGAATCTGTGTCGGATACCCTGAGCGAGTTGGTTAGGCTAAACAACAACTTGGAGAGTTGGAAGATGAAAGCTTGTCCGACTTAGTTCATTTTAAGGGCTATCTTGTGTGTGTGTGTGTGTGTTGAAGAAAGATGATATCTTCATCGATTGATCTCCGTGACCAATTGCTGGATCTGTTGTGTTATCAAAACTTTGATTTGAGTGTGGGCTATCATCAAATCTATCAGCACCAACGATGTTTGTAATGTTGTCTTACATGTGGTTGATCCCTCGAGCATACACCATTACACCTTTTGGTCTGACCAATACTATCACCTTGTTCACATAATGGCGGAATTCCAGTGATATGGAAATTCTGATGAGTTGTTGTTGAGCCCATCAGCAACATTTTATCTCCTCCATAATTCATGATGAACATCAGGCTAGTGTTGAAAACTTCTATAAGCATTATCTTCATGTCTCGTGCATGAAGCATATGTCCGGATGAAAGATGTGACTTCCTCTAATTTATGTGCATCTGATGCAAGTTGCCGCCATGGATTCGAGAAAGTCAATGTTGCTTCCTTTGGAATCATCCCAAATCGGTCATGCATACGTGTGAAGTATTCTATGGTCGGAGACTTGCTACCTGCGTTCTATATGTGTCCCTAGCACACCAAGCCACTGATTGATTTATTCAAGGAGAAGAAGTTCCTTCATAAGAGCTAGTCATATGACTTATGTTAGGACTCCGCTATCCTCATTGATGATCCCCCTCCTGAACTCGGTAGTGTTTTATTATAAGACTACTATGTGGTCATTCTTGTCTGGGACAGCGTGTTCACATGTTTGTAGAAGAACCAACTCATGTTCTGGAGCTTACTACCGTAGTCCATTTTCCGAGAATCTTGCAACGTCATCTCGTTGATTTGTGTTGCAAACTTTCATTTTCTCTCTGGACATGACGAGTTCAGAATATCCTGACACCAACCAGATATGAATCTCTGGCAGATAGAATGGTTGGAACGTTTCCCAGAAACTATAATATTGGTCTCACCGTAACCGGTAAAGTGGATGCCGTGGCCAACACACCCAACCGGAAGACCTACTATTGTAGTATCTTGTTTGAGGAAGTTGGCCACCTCCCCATAAGGATCTCGTAGAATTTACTCCAAAAGTTGTCCCTTATGGATATTTGTATTTCCGAAGTCCGACCTTTTACTTGATGTTCTAGATATCAAACCATATCCATGAATGGTATATGTTAGTGCATCAAGGAGAACATTAGAAGCAAAGTCCTAAATGTCTCTTGGTCGATCATCCGGATTTCTGATTCCTTGGCCTTGCTAAGGTGAAATCTGAGAAGGTGTTATCCTCTTTTGCATCTGCATCATCCATTACCATTCATCATGGTAGTATGTTGTGTTGCCAGGATCCTTGACACGGATATTGGTAAAACCTTGATGAATATGGAAATGCTCAAGTTCTTGAGAGCATGCGCAAGTATCAGGTGTTATCATCAGCACTAACTAGGGATCGCTCCCAGTTTCCTCGGCCATACTATATTTTTCTAACAGTGGAATCACTCTCGTCTATTGAGTTATTTCCCAGTTACCAGAATCATTCCCATCATTTGCATTTTCTTCCCAGCTTGCACCGCCATGGTGCCACCCTACTCTGGATTACCCTTCTCAGTAATTACTAATCAGGATCATTTTCAAAAGTGGTCCTACCATGGTCCCATCCATTTTTGATGATAAGGAAAATCACCCATGTGTTGTCTTCAACAAGGTAATCCACATCATCCATTCCAGTCCGAGTATGCCATTCTACCGAACTCCTTTAAACGATTGCTCGAGAATTGCCTCAAGCTGGTATAGAGAATTTTATTGATCTCTGAATCAAAAGTAAATGTTTTTGCCACTTTATGGGATAATTCTACGAGTCACCCTCCTCTAAGGTGTTCCGTTGCGATGTCATGGCAACTCAAATCCTCGCTACGATGACAACCGTTCACTACCCTCTAAGGTGTGGAATTGTTGTCTACCTAGTGAACCTTTGTCATCTGTTCCACTCCCTGTAGATGTGTGCTTTGTGTCTCAACTCGAGAGATGTCTTATATCTCACCCCAAGAGTTCATCTTGAGTTGCCTGATCTTCGAGAAGATCGATTCCTGTAGAGTTCTTGTCCGTCGCTATCGTGTTGGATGAAGATCTCGAAAGGAAGGACGCCAAGATCGATCTGAAGCAATGGATCATGAAGATTATGTTAGCTTGTATCCCCTCCGTCTTCTTACCTCACCTCTTGAATCTCGGGACGAGATTCTTGTTTAGTGGGGGTGAGTTGTCACATCCCTAGTTCTGGTCTGCTCTGGCCTAGTTAGTCTTGTGTTGCATCATGTTTAAATTTCTCTTAAATCTGAAATGGGGATGTTCAGAACCCTTGCACCAAATGAATTCAACTAGGTTCAAAATAAAATCCTTTTCAAAGAACCCAAAAATGCCTTTAAAAATGTTCATGATTTCTGCTAAAGGTGAAAACCTATGCCAATAATGATGGACATATTTTTTGGTCATTTGTTGATTTTTGAGTTAACTCATAAGTATTTGAATTTGGACATTTAAATCCTATAAATATTTTTAAGTGTCCCAATAATCCTGGAAGTACTTGGGGGCTGTTGGAAATAATTAAACCAGTGCCTATAAATTTATTTCAGGATTTTATGATGTGATTTAGTATTTTTCTAAATCCAGAAACAAAATAGCAGAATAGAAAACAGAAGAAAATTAGAAAAGAAAGGAAACCTCACCCGACTTACCGTAGCCCACCTCGCCGGCCCAGTAGGCCCGCCCAGCCACCTAGCCCAGCCCACCTCCTCCTGTCATCTTCCTGCCCTCGCCCCGAAGCAGCTCGGTGGCAAGCGCTGGCGACGCCGTGGCCTCCTCCCTGCCTGCCTCTCGCCCTCGAGGCCCTTCCAGCGCCACGGAGACGGCCACGCACCCCCAGGCCCTCTCACTCTCTCCCCGAGCTCCTCTCCTCCTCTAGCTCTCTCGCACGCAACCACCGAGGGTTGTCGCCGCCGACGACGAACACCACCGCGGCCATCGCCTCTCCCCTGCCTCTCTGTGCTGTCCAGAGGCTCCGCCTCGATGCCACGGAGCCCCAAGACGAAGCACGCGCTCGCGGGACACCCGAAGCGTCGCCGTCATCCTCATCCACGCCGTCGTCCACCGGAGAACCCCCTCGCCAACCCGCTCGCTTCAGCCCCTCCCCGAGCTCGCCGACTCGCTCCTCGAGTTCACCGTGAGCTACTGATCAACCTCCCCCTCTCTGTTCTCTCTCTTGCACTCCGTAGCCACCACGCCCCTCTCGCCCGACTACGCCGCCGCCTGTACTCGTCGCCGACGCAGCTCCGCTGACCATTTGGTCCCGGGCGTGCATCCAACATGCTCACCACCGCGCGTAGAGCCTCCCTAGCGCCTCTCTGCGCTTGTTTACGCACCACATCACCGATCCTGCGACCACCTGAACGCTGGCCACCGCCGTGAGCTCGTTCCGGCGAGCTCCGACCATCCCGCGCCCTCCCGCGTGCCTCCCCTGGATGCGCACGATCAAGGGCAACCCTCTGGTGCCCTTGGCTTGGCCCAACACCGCACGTAGCGCCACTCCGGCAACCCTTCATCGTGTTTTGGGGTCGCCGACGGCTGAACTCCGGCGAGGCGACATGGCCGCGTGATTAGCGGCTAATCCCCCACTGAACAACCCCCTGAGCCAATGACACATGGGCCCCATGCCCTTAATTAATATTAGTTTAGTTCCTGTTTAGGTTTAACTAACCACAGTGGCCCCACGCGTCAGCTTTGGCTGTGCTGACCCTGATGTTGACTGGGCCCACATGTCTGGTTGACTTGATGACGTGTCTGTTGACCCGGCTCCACCTATCAGCGAGACTGGCCAGCACTGTGTTTCTGACCAGTGGACCCCACTGGTCAGGTTTGACCCGGGGCAGCTCTGTTGACCTGCTGACGTCACATTGACGTCAGGCTGACGCAGTCATCCTTTTCTGGAATTAGTTTAATTCTATTTATTCAGAAAATCCAGAAAAAGGCTTAAACTTCTAAAATTCATACAAATTCAACCATAACTCAGAATGAAATAATTTATATATAAAAAATGATCAGAAAAATCCAATCTATCCATCAATATTGGTTTAATGCATGTTTAAACAACTTGACATTGCTGTTTAGATCGAAACATGATAATGCACTATTTGAATTCATAGTTTGAGTTTGAAGTTGAATCTTTGGTTCAAAATGACTCAAACCACCCTGGTTGTAGTTGGATTAGGCCAACACAGTCATTTTGCCATGTCATGATCATGCATCATATTGTGCATTGCATTGATTGTGTTCTTCCTTGTTTGCCGGTATTTGTCCCCTCTTAGTAGATGACATTTCGATGATGAATTCGATGACACGATGAAGAGCTATATTATCTTTAGAAGTGCCAGGCAAGCAAAACCCCCTTGTTCATTCTGATACAATCCCACTCTCTCGCTCCTGCTCTCTTTTACTGCATTAGGACAACAACGATTCATTTGTCACATGCTGCGGTAGTTGAACCCCTATTCCTTAGCATGACCTGTCATTGCCACAGTAAATAGATGAAACCCACTAGTATGAGTAGGAGTTGTTTGAGCCCTGATGTGCGTACTCATTCATGCTTGTTTGTCATGCCTGCTATTGCTTAGCGTTGTGTCAGGTCTGATTCATCGCGAATGAATTGGAAGGTGGTGAACATGTCCTACTGGGTATGAGCTAAGTGTGTGAACACGATTTGGTAAAGGTAGCGGTGAGAAGCCATGTAGGAGTACATGGTGGGTTGTCTCATTGAAGCCGTCCTCAGGAACTGAGTTCTGTGTTTGTGATCCATGAATAGCTACTACCACTCATTGGGATCCTTAATCGACCCTCTCGGCTTCTTAATCACCCTTGTCCTCTATCCAGGAGTTGCAAATAGTTTCTGGTGTTTGTAGTATGCTGGAGGCCGTGCGCAGCGCTGACCCGAGGGGTGGGCTATGATACGGTAGGCACGTGGCACGGTGTACCGGGCGCCCGTTTGGTCTCTCGGGAACCCTGCTCACATTGTTCGGGGTCGTATGTGGAAACCTTGGTCGGACTCCCTGTGGATGGAACCTGAATAGGCGATAAACCTGGACTAGAGACTTGAGTGTTTAGGTAGGCCGTGGCCGACACCCTCGCCAGGCTTCCGCTTGAAGGTTGCCGAGATACATGACGTGTACATGGCGCTAAGTGGCGAGAGCCTTTGTGAGAAGTACACCACTGTAGGGTTAACATCATCTATTCAAATAGCCGTGTCTGTGGTAAAGGACTTCTGGGTTGCCTGTACAATTCATAGACAAGTGAAAGTGGATACTCTAAAATGCGCAAGATAAGCGTGAGTTCTATGGATGGCGTTCTCGTAGGGAGACGGGAGCGGATCCATAGTGGTGTATTGGTTGGTGAATATGTGGACTAGTGTGCGCCACCTCAAAGAGTTACTTGCAGTCGTAGTTCAGGATAGCCACCGAGTCAAAGCTGGCTTGCTGTAGTTAAATCCCACCATCCCCTTTGTTGATAATGATGCATATGTAGATAGTTCCGATTTAAGTCTGGCTGGGTACATTTGTACTCACGTTTGCCTATTTTATGGTTTGCAGAGAGACTTTGGTCTCGCTAGTAGTTACGCGTGGACTTCGACGTTTAGTTTGTTACCTCGGCTACGATCTTGCGCCCTCGGCAGGATTTGGTAGATAGTCAGGCTTCTCAGCCTTTTTCATTTGTAGATGTCTGTACTCAGACATGTTAAGCTTCCGATTGTGCTTTGACTTGTATGCTCTGAATGTTGGGTCTTGAGACCCATGTTTGTAATATATCGCTCCTCGGAGCCTAATGAATAAATACTTGAGTTGTAGAGTCATTTTGTGAAGCCATGTTGTATTTGCACATATCGAGCATATTGTGTGTATGTTATTGAAATGCTTGGTATGTGTGGGATCTGACTATCTACTTGTTTATCCTTGGTAGCCTCTCTTACCGGGAAATGTCTCCTAGTGTTTCCACTGAGCCTTGGTAACATGCTACTGCTCCGGAACACTTAGGCTCACCGGCATGTGTCCTTCTTCATTCCTATGTCTGTCCCTTTGGGGAAATGTCACGCGGTGTCTACCGGAGTCCTGCTAGCCCAGTTGCTATAACCCAGATTCACTCGCTGATGACCGACACGTTCGTTGCTGGGTCATGTATGCATGTCCCTGTAAGTTAGTGCCACTTTGGGTTCACGACTAGCCATGTCAGCCCGGACTCCTTGTCATATGGATGCTAGCGACACTATCATATACGTGTGCCAAAAGGCGCAAACGGTCCCGGGCCTGGTAACGCGACACCCGTGGGAATACCGTGCGTGAGGCCGCAAAGTGATATGAGGTGTTACATGCTAGATCGGTGTGGCATTGAGTCGGGGTCCTGACAGGAATCTTGTCCCTATTAATTAGGAGGTGAGGAGATGGCATGTGCAGAAATCGAGGAGGCAAAAATGATTATGCTGGCAAAGTGGGCACCTTGATTTTTGGGAGGTCCATTAAAGATAAAGATCCGTTGAGGTATCCTAGGCTTTGTGCGGATTTAATGCGCGTGATGTCATGGCGGGTTACAATGATTCTGCTATGTGACGTCATGGCAGGTTACAATGAGTTGGTAAGGAATTGACAATGGAAAATTCTGCAACGTCAAGTAGTGGAGATTGATGTGAACAAGTTCAAATCAACCCAGGGCCTAATGTTGGAGATATAACGCCGAGGTATGACCCACCCAGGGGGGGCCGGGTCACACCATTGGCGGCTTAAGGGGAGAAGGCCCAAGACCCGAAGGTGACTTAAGGCCCGAAGGTGTGAATCGCCATGTGATAACTTGTTCTGTAAGGCAGGTTTAGTTAGAAACCGAGCCGATCACATTTGTGTGACCCGGCCGGGACTCTATAAGTCGCCGGGCATCAACCTGTATATAAAGGTGTGACTGGGCGGTGGGTTAACTCAAGAAACAACCGATCAAGAACTAAGTCAAGCATATTCGCTCCCTTGTACTCGAAACTGAAGTAGTACAATTAGAAGCAGGAAGTAGTCTTTTACCTCATTGAGAGGGGCTGAACCTGGGTAAATTCCTTGTGTCCTTTGTCCCGTTCAACCCCTTCAAGCTAACCTAGTTTCGATGGCTCCACAAGTAAGTCCTTTCACTAGGACATCTACCGTGTTAAGTCCACGACACCCTCTGTATAGAAATATAAAAATCTTTTATATCAGAACTTTATACATAAGAAAAATCAAGGGGAATATATATAACATAATATGGGGGTTCAGCTGAGAATATAATACTTAGACAGGCTCACGGTTCTGGACTTTAGCCCACGTGCTGGTGGGCCTGCATGTTTGGGGGCACATGTGTTCTAACTCAGCGCATTTTATATTACAAGCAATCGGTACGGTGCTTGTTTTAGATGCTGTTGCAAGGCGAATACAGAAAATTGAATAAAACACGGTAGTTGTTAGAACAAAATCGAACAACAGTTCCTAACCAGCAATCAGAGTTGCAATTCTTTGACGAGATCCTATGTGATAAATAATACTATCGTACTACACACACATGACACTTTTCACCATGCCATATTTTTACATCAAAATCTCTCAGAGGATAGATCAGTTCGGCAGTTGCGTGCTGCCACTAAAGAATTTCAAAGTTGATTTGGACCAGATCTCCTTGCCAAGAAAGTTCAATTTTGACATCATCCCCTACCGCAAGATTTGATTTATATTAAAACCTTGACCATCCTTTAGCATCAATCATCATGCGACCATCCTTTGTACTTACAGCATATTGACCAGGTTCATTCACACCAAGTGTCGGTGTCAGAACCGACGGATCTTGGGTTGGGGGCCCGAACTGTGCGTCTAAGGCTAATGGTAATAGGAGGCGGGGGACACGATGTTTACCCAGGTTCGGGCCCTCTCGATGGAGGTAATACCCTACTTCCTGCTTCATTGATCTTGATGATATGAGTATTACAAGAGTTGATCTACCACGAGATTGTAGAGGCTAAACCCTAGAAGCTAGCCTATGATTATGATTGTCTGTTGTCCTACGGACTAAACCCTCTGGTTTATATAGACACCGTAGGGGGCTAGGGTTACACAGAGTCGGTTATAGAGAAGGAGATCTACATATCCGAATTGCCAAGCTTGCCTTCCACGCAAAGAAGAATCCCACCCGGACACGGGACAAAGTCTTCAATCTTGCATCTTCATAGTCCAACAGTCCGGCCAAAGTATATAGTCCAACTGTCCGAGGACCCCTTAATCCAGGACTCCCTCAGTAGCCCCTGAACCAGGCTTCAATGACGATGAGTCCGGCGTGCAGATTGTCTTCGACATTGCAAGGCGGGTTCCTTCTCTGAATACTCCATAGAAGATTTTGAACACAAGGATCGTGTTCGGCTCTGTAAAATAATTTCCACATAGCACCGTAGAGAGCACAATATTCCACAAATTTGATCTGCTGACAACTTTTAATAGTGTGACATCAAGCCGCGGCCCAGTTATTATGAACCGTTTTTCCCAACCTGCCACTTCACGTGTTGCGAGGCGGTTTTATTGGCACGTCTTGTTGAAGCAGAGATCGTGTTCCCCTTATCACGGGATTCTCATCAATACAGGTGTGGGTAACCCAACCGCGCTTGTTAGTATGACTCCTCGATTTTAGGCAAGTTCCAAATGGCTACACGGAGGGCGCTTGATATTCACCCTCTTTATAAAGGGGCCAGGGCCTGTCGTTTTCTCCCCACGCTCGATCCTTCCCTTCCCCCACCTCGAGTTCCAACACCCAAGGCTCAAGCTAAGTGCTTCGGACCTTCAACTATGTCCGGATCCAATCTTCAAGGCCGGTGGATGGCCTCCTCTGTCACGGAGGAGGACATCAAGAAGCTTAGGGAGGCCAGGTATCTCACCGCCGAAATCCCGCATAGGCTGCCTGCTCAAGGGCAGGTCATACCCACTCCCGAACCCAACGAGAGTGTCGTATTTGTTTCCCACTTCCTCCGAGAGCTAGGTTTTAGTCTTGATCCCATTGTGAGGGGGCTCATGTTCTATTATGGGCAAGATTTCCATGATCTAGCTCCAGATTCCATCCTTCACATCTCGTCGTTTATCGTCGTGTGTGAGGCCTTCCTCCGCATCACCCCACACTTTGTCTTATGGCTCAAGACCTTCAATGTGAAGCCGAAGATGATCGATGGGTGACACGCAGAGTGCGGAGGTGCTGTAATAAGCAAAGGCGCCGACACCCATGGCCAAAGGGTTCCTTCCCGGAGGTGTCCGATTTATGGCAACGGGTGTGGTTTATATCAAAGCTCCCCGAGGTACAAAGCGGGCGGCCGCCCCCGCCTTCCGCTCGGGCCCTCCGCCCCAACTGGCGTCATGGGTCAACAAGGGGCTGGACTGGGGGCCAGTTAATGACGTGCTGACATTGCCAAGCCGCATTCAGGATCTCCTCCAGAGGGATGTCAGTCTTGTCAAGGTAATGCAAGTTATGCTAGTTCGTAGGATCCTACAATGCCAGCGTCGATCTCTCCGTATGAGGGAGTTCAACCCAGAAGGACCGTGAACTATTCAACAATTCTTCAGCGTGACGCTCGAAGAGATGTATGGATTGTTCTTCAGATCACGAATAAAGTGTCCGGACACCACTGAGGATGCGGGTCTCAACTGCAACCATCCAGATAGCCAAGTAAGTATTTCCGCGATCAAACGTGCTGTCTTTTTATTTGTCACAACATCATTATGAAAAATTGCTCTCTGCCAGGACTAGATAAGAAAGGCAGAGAGGATCAGGTGTTCGTCCCCCCTTCCCGAAGGCTCACCAGATCCTGTGTTAACCAGGATGCTTTAGCGCGCACCATATCAAGTGCCATCAGGAGAAGATGAAGGGAGAAATAAAGAAGCCGAAAGCGGGCCTCTCACATTACACATCCAAAGCGGGGAAATTAGTGTCTCAGCGAAGGAGGATAATCAGGGAGGTGAATCTAGAATCCCCTCTCCCCAAGGAAAGAAAAGGGCCGCCTTTGAAGACTTGGAAACAGAGGTTTCCAAATGAGGGAAGAAACCTTCACTAGGGGGCCCTGCCCTGGAGGGCGTCCTTTCCGCACAGCACCCGCTAGGGGGCCGACCCTCAACCGAACTGTAAGTGAACAAAAGTACTTTGGTAAATATATCCTGTTTTTATCTCTGAGAACAATAACCGAGACATATATCTTGCAGTCTGGCTCGCAGCCCTTCTCGACGGAGTTCGTCTTCGGGGCATCTTCTTCCGGAGATGATGGAGAGCGAAACGCCTCCTCCTACCTCCCCACCTCATGGGGCGGACGACCCTGATCTGTCGTCACGGAGGATTTCTCCTGATCCAGAAAGGCCAGAAGTTAACTCGTCGGTTGCCCAAAGTCTGGAGTATTCGGTTCCAAAGGAGAGCAACAGAAAGAGTCCGGGACTATCCAGTGCACAACTGGATACACTGATGGGTCTTCTAGAGAAAGCGGCTATTTCAGAGGTGCATCATACCTTAATGGGTACGGTGGTTGAGAGGATTCCATCCGCCAAAAGTGGGTTGAATGAAGCTTTTACGAGCCTGCTAAAAGGCTTTGAGGTATGCCATGTAAAATATGTGTATTTTTTATGGTATCGCACACGCTAGGTGTGCTCTATATAGATAGTAGCCTCTGAGACTCTGGTTGCCATCCAGAGGTGGCAAACAAAGGATCATAGTCCCAGGTAATGATCGCGCTGCTTTCATGTGCGAGTGGCTGGCTAGACTGCTGATTTTGCCGAGCTGAAGCGGCAGCTTGACATGGCGGATGCCAACATCGTGCTTGTAAACAAGCTGCTAGACGAGGCACAGGGTATGTATTTTCGGGTAGTCAGCAAATATTAAGAGGAGCATTATGCTAGTATCTATAATATGCTGTGACTGCAGATCGAGCTACTGTCGTGGAGACCCTTCAGGCGGAACTTGCCCGAGCCAAGGACAAGCCAGGATAAGTGATGCGGCCGCCCTAAAGGCGGCTGAAGAGTTAAGAGCTGAATGGGCTGCTCATCGCCAAAGCGAAGATAAATTAGCCAAGATGGCTGTTGAGCTGAAACATGCCGCTGGCCGATATGAGCTTCTTGAAAAAGAAAGATAAACGAAAGCGGCTGACCGGAAGAAGGCCTTGGAAGCAGCCAAGGAAAGTCGCTCTAAAATTAGGGCGGCAAGGGATGAGCTTCGTGAAGCCGGAGATATCACGGCTGGGAGGCCCTTTTTGTTGCGGAAGAAGTTTGGAGATCCAAAGTATGCCCCTCTGGATCAGTTATGGAGTGCTGCAGACGCGTATGCAGACTTGGCAAAGAGTGCTGCTGATGCGACTGAGTTTTTCAAAGATCAGAAAGATCATCAGGTGGAAAGGTTGTTCTGGTTGCAGTTCAGTGCTCCGACGCGTCCGCTGCCGTTGAATGAAAAAATGGCTGCATGGGCCGAGCTCCATAGGTTGTCCAGGCTAGCTATGAGGTCTGTCGTAGATCATGTTTGGCCGAAGGGACCTAGGCCGGACAGTTATTTTGATTTAGTGCAACGATTCCTTGGTGTTGTGTTGCATATCGACACTGTGAAGAGGTCGGCGTGCATAGAGGGTGCGTGGATGGCCCTTGCCCGTGTTAAAACATATCCGGCAGGGATGGAGGCCACCGCTATTGCAACCCGGGGTCCAGCGGGAGGCCAGGACCCGGCCGAGCACTATTTTGAAGAAGTCCTAGAAGGTGCTCATTTAATAGAGGCTCAGTGCTCAAAGAGTACCATGTTCGAGTGACATGTATCTGAATTGTAAAAACAATGCTATTTTGATTATAAACGTTGTGTTTATACTTTTGCCCGAAAGTATTATAGTGCCTCCTGTGCGGCCGTTTATGTATATATATATATATAACCTGAAAGTTTGTAGTCGTCGGCTTCCGCCCCCACCCATGTAATGTGGGGTGTTTGGAAAAGTGCGTACTCACACATGATGTCAGGACCGGTTTTCCAATAAAACATTTCTTGAGAAACCGTCCTTTATATAGGACCAGTATAGGAAAATCTTCCTTACTGGTAGACAAATCCTTGATACAGAAATCTAGAAGTACCAAATATTATACAAGGTTGAGCTGAGGCTGCTCAACAATTTATTACAAGCACGCCAATATTATACATAAAGGTGGATATGACACAAGGGTAGGGTGGCATAACTACTGACTCATAATAAAAGTGGTGGTGGATATGTCACAGTGAAGTAGGTGACATGACTCCTAATCTTACAGCTCATCGAGCGCTAGAGTGAGGGTCGATGATTTTATTCGGGTAGCGGAAGTGTATATGATTCAAGTGACCAATTCCAGGATCGCACGGGACTGACTGGGACTCCTCTAGGCGTCGGACTCGCTATCGTACTCTTCATCCATAAGATCGCCTTCGTCAACATCTGGCCAAATCAACAAGCCAGGTGAGTACTTTGAATGTACTCGCAAGACAGTTTGGACATAAGATATAACAAATGCAAGCATGATGCACATGAGTAGATTAGTAGTGCACACTCAGATAATAAATTTGCACTGCATGTAAAATGAAAAGGAAGTCGGGCGGTAGTCCTCCCGAAATCCCAATAAAATAGCTGAAGACCGATCGGGTGTCTGAAGTGACGCCTTGAAAGGTAAAAATAAATTAACATGCCGCAGTCGGGCGTCAGGGCGACACCACATAAAGGGCTTATATTCAAAGTAAAAGACAGAACATGCCTCAGTCGGACGTCTAGGCGACATCTCGAAAAGGGCTTATAATGAAAGTAAATAACAAGGATGCCACAGTCGGACGTCTGAGCGACATCTCATAAAGGGCTTATATCGAAAGTAAATAACAATAATGCCATAGTAGGACGTCTGAGCGACATCACATAAAGGGCTTATATCGAAAGTAAATAACAAGAATGCCACAGTCGGACGTCTGAGCGACATCACATAAAGGGCTTATATCGAAAGTAAATAACAAGAATGCCACAGTCGGACGTCTGAGCGACATCACATAAAGGGCTTATATCGAAAGTAAATACAAGAGTGCCATAGTTGGACATCTGAGCGACATCTCATAAAGGGCTTATATCAAAAAGTAAATCACAATAGTGCCACAGTCAGACGTCTGAGCGACATCACATAAAGGGCTTATATTTCATCATTCGAATTCAAGTAGTTCATGAATTTAAATCATTACAAGGAAATACTCAGCACATAAAAATAAACCGGTTAGTCCATTCACAGGAATAACATTCATCCGGGTTTAACACTCATGTTTATTCACCGGAGATTGTCACTGAGACTGACACTGAGACGGATGTTGGGACTGACGCTGACACTGACATAGATAAGTTGATCACAGTCCTTGACCATAGATACGGTTACTCGAGTGGTTTTGACTCTGCAGAGTTTGTACTCTTTAACCACAGCCAACCGATTTCATTAGTCACAAAGGACTAGTTCTGTTTATGGTATTTTCGAAGAAACACATCTAACTAGTACACACCCATTCCACATCCCGTTGCCAGGGATCACCCTAGACAACGTTCAAGAAAAACTTTAAGATGGGGAGGCCACAACCTCGAATAGCATGGGATCAAATTTATATCGTGCGCTCTAAGGGGTGCCCCCTCTCGGACCCAACCGGAAACACCCATGCCCCCTGACCGGATGACAGGCTTTAATCCAGGGCCATGGAACCCTCATCATGGCCCCTCTATTTGGTGTGTACGAGGAAAGAGGTTTGCAACCGACTAGACCGCATTCTTTGCAGAAGACATGTGGCAGCACAAAAAGGAGACGCACGGGAACATGACTTGATCCACGTTAAAACTAGAGTTAAACGGTTGGCATAAGACTGGCATGCTTCAACAATACCAGCTTGCAACCTATCATGCCACCACATGATCAGGTTATCTCACCATCATATAAACTCATCGAATTTCGAAGCTCACTTGTAGCTTGCTTTGCATGCAATATAACATTCACTAATGCTTATATGAACATGCCATGAGAAAAACTACTCAAGTAAACATGCAAGACACTCATCATATCAAAGGTCCAAACATGCTTGCCTAGTTTGGAGTAGTCGGAGTCTAGCTCGGCGAAGTTTGCGGTTCCGTCACCTCCTCCGGTATCTACGGTATAAAGAAATCACATACTAACGTAAATACCATGTGTGCATAAAACTTGTTCCAAATATTTTGCAGATAAATATGATAAAAAACTAGACAGAAAAATAAAGATGATAAACAAAGAATCAATTCAAAATCATCTTCTGTTTAAAAGTTATTAAGGTTTTAGTCCAGGGACTCATCTGTAATGAAACAGAAAGTTTCCAGGGGTTAGTTTATAAAAAAGAAAGAAAACGTCTCAGTTAGAAAACGTATTTTGCCCGAAGGCGTTTTCAGAAAAAGGTTCGAAAAGGAGAAAAAACTGACGAGGGGGTCCAACCCGTCAGGTTTGAATTTCAAAACAGAGCACACCGGCGCCCGAGGGCTACGGTGGTCGCCGGCATCGATCCACGGTGAGGTAGGGCGAGTGGATGGTACCTACGGACTCACGGTGCTCTCCTGCATCTATGGGTGGTTGAGTTGGTCGTCGGCGAGCACCATGTCGACGGCGGCCTTCACTCCGGCGGACGGCGGTTCGGGCGAGGATGGTTCTCTACGAAGGGAGCTGCAACCTTCAAATTGAGGCGCGGGTTAGGCTAGGTAGTGGACCATGAGGTTGCTGACGTGGTTTGGGAGGCGGAGGTACACTCACCAGAGAGGATCTTGCCGGAGCCCGAAGCGGGTCATGGCGGCCGGAGTTGGGGAAGAAGGCCTCCCCGAGGTCTCCCTAGTAGCTAGGCGTGGCTCTGGTGAGGTGGAGGAGTGGTTCTGGGTCGAGGGCGAGCTCGAGGCCTCCATTTATAGCCGGCCCGAGGCGGTTGCCGTGATCGGCATTACTCCGGTGGTGATTACAGCGAGGAAGTGGTCTAACGGGGGGTTTAGGGGTCGAGGCAGCTGCGGATTGGATCACTGGCTTCATCCCATAGCTAAACTTGGCCAGACTTGGGCGACACTGCAAGCCCTCGACAGAACGGCTCACGGGCTCGTCGGCAGCAGAGGGCGCGCTCTGCGCCTCTCAGGCCATGGCGATGGTGCTGCAGTATGCACAAGCAAGCGGACAACCACGCGGAGACTTCTTCTGGCTTGGGCGGTGCTGGACGGTGCCGACAGGCAGGGCTGGCCCCTGCTAGCCGCCACGGGTGGTTCTGCCACCGCAGAAGACGCCGGCGTTGACGAGACACATCGCCACCGATGCATGCGCCCATCCAAACACCGTGCGGCGCACTGGATAAGAAGGAGGAGCAGGGAGCAAGAGGCCAGCGCGAGCACTGGTGAGATTGAGCCGCGGCGCTGAAGAAACGACACTGACGATAGACTGAATCACTGAACTTTTGAACTTTTTGAATTTTGACAGAAACAGTGCACGCCAGGTGTTCGATGAAATGTTTTTGGCATGTGGAAAATTTTTCTGGAGAGGATCCTTGGTGAGGTGACCTCTCAATGCATCTAGAGGCTGCCTGATTTATCTCAGATTTTTAGGAGAAGAAAAACTATGGATTTCACCAGAAAAGGCAAATCTGGTCCAAACTTGCAGCGAGCAAATTTTGAGAAATTTGAACTGTGGACAAGTGGATCTTGATGGATCTAGGTTGAGGATAATACAGACTAGCCAGGGGAGTTTATTTGGGACCAAAACTTAAAGGGGTTCTAGTGGTTCCTTTGTAAATCACCAAGGTCCAAAATAAATGACAGAAATTGTTTTGAGGATAAAATAAATAGAATAAAAATCAAAAATGGGTTGAAACTTGCTGGAATAGGATATTTGACTTGGCCCAAAGTGGGGGGTGGGTTTTGGAAGAAAATTTTCAACCTAGGTCATGGCAAGAGAAAATTTTTGAATGGGGAAGAATCAATCCATAAGTCATAGGGATATTTTATTTTTTAAAATAAAAGAAATATTAGGAGAACCCAAGATTCTCTGTGTTGACTCAACACATGTTGAAAAACCCTCAAGACCAAAATCAATATTGAGAAGGACTCATAAAAAAAATTTGTCATAAAAAGGATTTGAGAAGAAGAGTCCGTCAAGAAAAAAATCAAATAACCTCCTTTAAATCAAATAAAGATTTTAAAAACCAAAAAAAATTGGAGTGTTACACTTGATCCAACGTCTTGGTCCATTAAGGAGGTGATAGCACGGGGAACAAGGCAATCGGACTATATAGTTTTAACACTTTCACTTAGTCATAGGAGTTTGACGGTGGCGCTAGTATATAGCCCCTGGTACTTCCGCGTTCATCCGAATACGGTGCATGTACGTACATGACCGGGAAACTGGTCCTTCGTTAATGCAGAGGAATCGCAAAGATTCCGCTGAGTCATCGAGTGGTTGACCAGTCTCGCGCTATATCATGACAGTCAATTTTCGGCTTTGTCTACTGAGGTGCTCATCCAGATGAACCAGGGCACAATCGCAGTAGTTCTCCTGGTGCTACCTTAACCGATAGACCGGAATGTAAGGTAGCAAAACACGGCAGCCGGGCAAACCCAACTATTGACCAAAGACATGATTTGGAGTTGATGCATATAAGGCCAAACTCGCGACGCCGAACACTCCCTAAGGTATTCAGACTTTACAACATATACTGGGCTGAGTAACGCCCTCAATAAAGAGCCCTGAGTTTCCAGGTACATGCATTAGTCTGGCGGGACAAAATGCCAATAACGCCAGTATCCCTCCCGGTTGTGTTAAGTATCCGAAGGGTATGAAGCAACAAGAGACATAAAAAAAAGGTTTACGCAGGGTCTTAATCTAAAAAGAAACCTTTGAGTCGGGCCCTGCTGCACGTCTACGCCTTTGTCTCTGTTGTGCCGTATCCTAGAAGGGTGTAGCACGATGGTCATCTGTAAAAAGGAAAAACCCAGGTGAATGACTTCATGCGGAAAGTTGGTTATTCTGAACCATGAAGATGCAATCTCTGATTGTATTAATGGGGTCAAGCCAAACTATGGGCTTTTTTACATGCGGGCAGCCCCTAGCACCACCTATGGGGGTATATCCATCGACCCAAGCTCAGGTTTATCTAGGCTATTACAACTGGTGGTGCGCCGGACTCGTCTAGCCGTGTCCGTGGTCTTGACGACCGATCATTTATTCTGGTTGGAGAGGCCGTCCAGTTTTCGGCTGCCAAAGTCGCCACGTATTCTTTCGCACGTAAGGAATGCTCTGTATTTCCGCTAACTGTGATGACGCCGTGTGGACCGGGCACCTTAAGTTTAAGATAAGCGTAGTGTAGTACTGCATTAAAACGAGCGAAGGCCGTTCTTCCGAGTAGTGCGTGATAGCCGCTTCGGAATGGAGCGATGTGGAAGATTAATTCTTCGCTTCTGAAGTTGTCGGGAGAACCAAATACAACCTCTAGTACTAGAGAGCCTGCGCATTGGGCCTCTACACCTGGTATTACTCCTTTAAAGGTAGTATTACTTTGGCTGATTGTTAACGGGTCTATCCCCATTTTGCGTACAGCGTCCTGCTATATTAGATTAAGACTACTGCCGCCGTCCATAAGGACTCGGGTGAGATGGTATCTGTCAATTCTTGGGTCGAGCACCAAGGCAGCCGATCCTCCGTGCCGGATACTAGTCGGATGATCCCTGCGATCAAATGTGATCGGGCAGGCCGACCAAGGATTGAACTTGGGGGCGACGGGATCTACAGCGTATACGTCTCGGAGTGCGCGCTTGCGCCTTCTCTTTGGTATGTGAGTTACATAAATCATATTCACTGTTTTGACTTCTGGTGGGAATTTTTTCTGTCCCCCAGTGTTCGGCTGGCGAGGATCATCCTCGTCTTCACTTGGCGTGTCCCTCCCTTTGTGTTCGGCGTTTAGCTTTCTGCCCTGCCTGAAAACCCAGCATTCTCTATGGGTGTGATTTGCAGGTTTTTCTGGGGTGCCATGAATCTGACATAATCTGTCTAGAATCTTATTTAGGCTGGATGGTCCATCTCTGCCGCCTTTAAATGTGTTTTTCCGTTGACCGGGTCGAGAGCCCCTGAATCCGGAGTTGACCACCGTGTTATCTGGGCTATCTTCATAGTTTCAACGCTTGTTTTTATTGCGTTGCGGCTTCCCGTTGCCATCCCTGACTTCGGATGTGCCTGGGTCGCTGGTGCCGCTACGGGCCAGCTAACTGTCCTTGCCCGCGCAAAAGCGGGTCATAAGGCTTGTTAGGGCTGCCATTGTCCTCGGCTTTTCCTGGCTGAGGTGTCTGGCAAGCCATTCGTCCAGGACACTGTGCTTGAAAGCCGCTAAGGCGTCAGCATCCGGGCAGTCGACGATTTGATTCTTTTTAGTGAGAAATCTGTTCCAAATCTTACGGGCTGACTCTCTGGGTTGTTGGATTATGTGACTTAAATTGTCTGCATCCGGAGGTCGGACATAGGTCCCTTGAAAATTGGCCCTGAAAGCATCCTCAAGTTCCTCCCAACTTCCAATTGAGTTTTCGGGGAGGCTTTTCAACCAATGCCGAGTTGGTCCTTTCAACTTGAGGGGCAGGTATTTTATGGCGTGGAGATCATCTCCGCGAGCCATGTGGATGTGAAAGATAAAGTCCTCAATCTAGACCCCAGGGTCTGTCGTTCCGTCGTATGCCTCTATATTCACGGATTTAAATCCTTCTGGAAATTTATGATCCAGCACCTCATCGGTGAAGCACAGGGGGTGCGCAGCACCCTTGTATTTGGATGTGTCATGGCTTGCTGTCAACGGTTGTTGTGTTCGGTGTTGATTCCAAGCTGGTATTCGATCAATATGATCGTTTGGGTGGCTGTGATCCTGCACCGGAGCATGCTTCCTATATCCATAGATGGACCTGGCCACACTGGCTTTTTTGTCCAGGAGCTCACGTAAATCGTGTGCTGACTTGTGCGCGGCATCATTATCCGTCCAGTCGTGGCCACGGGGTGGTTGGTCTGGCTGATCGGCTGTTTTATTTTTCGGCTGGATGGACTCTATAGCCTCGTCGTTGAATTCGGGTAGCAGCTTGCGCTTTGGATAGTTCTTTGTGTGGCGATCACCACTGTATTTTTCTTCAGTGTCGAGCACTTTGTTCCATCTACAGTTGAGTGTTTCCTGCGCGGCCTTAAGCCTTTGCTTCTGCTTCTTCAAGCTCCTCGTAGTGGCAATAAGCCTTCTTTGGAGGTTCTCTTGTTCCAAGTGTTTGCCCGGGATGATGAGGGCATCATCATCCGGACTGTTCTCCTCTCTAGAGATAGGTTGATGAATTTTACCCTTGGGATCGGCGTCATCAGACGTCGGCTCCGGACTATGTTCACCGTCCCCTGGCTCATCCTGCTCCATCGCTGGGCGCTGGGTCCATGGGGTCGTCGTTTCCTTTGGAGTCGACCGGGGTATTATTCTTTCTTGCTCTATTATCAATGTTTTTACTATGGCGGGATTTAGAGCGGCGCCTATGTCATCACTTTGGTGGCTTCTCGAGGGGATTATCCTTCGTTGCATCCTCGCCGTTATTTTCCTTGGGTGTATCCACCATGTATATATCATATGATGAGGTGGTTGTCCAGCGCCCTTTAGGCGGTGGTTCCTGTTCTTCTCCTACATCATCGTCCATACCGTGGATGTCTTCGGAGTCGAAGTCAAGCGTGTCGGTTAAGTCGTCGATAGTGGCTATCAAGTGGGTGGTGGGTGGGGAATGAATTTCTTCATCGTCTGCTTCCCACTCAAGCCGGACATCATTCGGTCGAGAGTCTCCTGACAAAGAGAGAGACTTTAATGAATTTAGCACGTCGCCCAAGGGCGAGTGTTGCAAGATATCCGCGGAAGTAAACTCCATGATCGGTGCCCAATCAGACTCGATAGGCACGGATGCACGCGGTTCGGAGCCTGTGGCCGGTGACGAGTCCGAGGGTCCGATGACGCCGGCCTTATAGGAGATGAAGCCAGTGTTCGGCTATATCGCCGCTGAGTGTGCGGCCTCCGTGGCGGGGTCCATCCACCCGTCCTCGGATGGCACGATCTGTTCTGGATCGAGGGCGGGGCAGCCACAGGTATGATCTCCCGAACACCGTCTGATGGCAGATCTAAGTCAAGCTCGTCGTGACTGTTCGGTGCACCTGACATGGGCTTGAATCCGTCGAAGATCAAGTCTCTACGGATGTCGGCAGTATAGTTCAAGCTTCCAAACCTGACCTGATGGCCAGGGGCGTAGCTATCGATCTGCTCTAGATGGCCAAGCGAGTTGGCCCGCAGTACGAAGCCACCGAATAGGAAGATCTATCTGGGGAGAAAAACCTCACCCTGGATCGCATCGTTGAAGATGATTGAAGGAGCCATCAAGCCTTATCGTGACGATACAGTGGAACTCTCAATGAAAGCACCAATGTCGGTGTCAGAACCGGCGGATCTCGGGTAGGGGGTCCCGAACTGTGCGTCTAAGGCTAATGGTAACAGGAGGCGGGGGACACGATGTTTACCCAGGTTCGGGCCCTCTCGATGGAGGTAATACCCTACTTCCTGCTTGATTGATCTTGATGATATGAGTATTACAAGAGTTGATCTACCACGAGATCGTAGAGGCTAAACCCTAGAAGCTAGCCTATGATTATGATTGTCTGTTGTCCTACGGACTAAACCCTCCGGTTTATATAGACACCGGAGGGGGCTAGGGTTACACAGAGTCGGTTACATAGAAGGAGATTTAAATATCGAAATTGCCAAGCTTGCCTTCCACGCAAAGGAGAGTCCCACTCGGACAAGGGACGAAGTCTTCAATCTTGCATCTTCATAGTCCAACAGTCCGGCCAAAGTATATAGTCCGACTGTCCGAGGATCCCTTAATCCAGAACTTGCTCACCAAGGCTACACATGGTAAGAGAAACTTGGCCACGATTGCCCGGATTGTTGAATGACTCCCTCGTCGCTCTAGGAATTCTCTGTTTGCAAACAAGAAGACATGCACAAACAGTTAGATCAACACAGTGAATCATGTGAAGCAACATGGAAAGAAAAAATAATGAAGCACTTGGGCGACCAATGCTTACCAAGAAGGTGGAGATGTCGGTTTTTGTACGGACTTTGGTATATGCAGTGCGAACTGCAGCCTAGTCAGTTGCCGGTGCAACTGCTGGTTCCGTTGCTACTGCATGGTCCGAAGCAGATGCAAGTGCAACTTCAAGTGTTGGTGTAGGTGCCAGAGCCGTTGCTGGCGCCCGTGCCAGTGCGACTTGTAGTGTCGCTGCTGCTGCCAGAGATGGTGCTCCTTGTGGAGCTGGTGCCGGGTCGGAGCAGGTGCCGGTGTCGATGCCTGGTCCTTTGTTAGATCATCTTGATCAGCTGACGCGGTCGGTGCCCAATCCTCAAGTGGATCAGACTGAGCTACTGCCGCTGTCAGTGCTAGAGCAAGTGCCGTCGGAGAAGGTGTCGATGCTTTATCCGTTGCTGAAGGTGGTACCGATGTGCGAGACAACATCGATCGTCTCTGGTCAGCTATGATCGGCTTTCTAACTTGACTAGGCTCCGCGACCTTGATCTAGTCTTTTTCTTCATTTCTTATAAACGCGAGAAGGACTAATTGTGGCATGTTTGTTAAACCAAACTGCAGTTTATCATAGGGCTTCAGATGGTACTCAGACAACAAACTGATCAAATTGTGTCCAGTAATATAAGTGATGGACAGTGCCTTTGTTACTGACACAACATAAGAAGTGAAACCTAATAAAATAACCATCATAGAGCAAACCAAACGGTTTATTCTATGACGAATATCACATGGCAAAACCTGCATCGTAAAATTGCAGCAAAAGTAAGAAAACATGACATTAAATCAATAATATTTAGATAGTAAACCAATAAGATTTACTTGATGTGACACGAGTGATTCCTTACCAGGAAATCACTATGTTCAAGTTCTAAGCAGAAGATTGATCGTCCAATTATGCGTGGCATGCAGTGACCCCGCTTACTCCCACAAGCAGGACAGTCCAAAGGTTGTGACAAATCGTATGGACCGAACATCCATGGGACTGGAAATCCTGGTGGGTGCAACAAACCCTGCAATGCGTATAGATATTGGAGTGTAACCATAAGTGATAAACCGTCCTCACAAAAAAGATGATATGGATGCTTCAAAATATACAGACTAAACTGAGTGGACAGACATTGTCGGATGTTGGGTTCCGGCAGACCCCTAAGGATCGAACACTAGGGTGCGCACAAAGATCTCTCCCCTAACTATCTACGTCCGATCGCCTCGTGAGATCTAAGCAGAAAATGATGAACAACACAAGGGACACGAGATTTATACTGGTTCGGGCCACCGTTGTGGTGTAATACCCTACTGCAGTGTGTGGTGTGGTGGATTGCCTCAAGGGCTGATGATGAACAGTACAAAGGGAGAACAACCTCGCGAGAGGTGTTCTTTAGTTGGTGCAATGAACTGCTTTGGTGAGTTCGATCGCCTCTCTCTCTCTAGTCTTCCCAAAATCTGGATCCGATCCCCCTACTCTGTGGTGGCTAGCTCTATTTATAGAGGCCCTGGGCCTCTTCCCAAATATTGAGCGGGAAGGGCGCCAACAACGGCCATTTCGAAGGGGAACATCTAGTACAAGCTATCCTGACTAAAGTTGGTCTTCAGCTGCCAAAAGCACTGGCGATAACGCCGTCTTGGGCTCCATGGTGACCTCCATCCTGCCTCTCCACTGGTCTTGGTGTCGTTGCACCGAAATGCAAACCTTTGCATGATGCCTCGGTACTCCACGTCTGTGCTTGCCCCCTTTGCACCAAAGAGGAAACAAGGACACTGCGCAGGCCAGCGCCCGCCTGGTCTCAATCATCATGGCTTGCGTCACGAGCACCTCGCGAGTTATCCTGCCTTGATCTCTCCGCCTCCTCATGAGCCTGCCCGGCGAGGCAGTCCCTGAGGAAGCCTTGCGTAGTCCGCCCCGCGAGACTTGGCCCCTCACGAGGGTCTTGAGTCTTGTGCTGATGAAGACGGGCCATACTGGGCCACCACTTGAGCCACGCCGCAGGCCGCAGGCAGGCAAGTCTGGGAACCCCCATTCCCAGAACGTCGACAGTAGCCCCCGGGCCCAAGGCGCGCTCGGACTTGGCTTAGCAAAGAAGCGAAGGGGCAAGTGTGGAGCGCCACGGGCCCCATCAGCCTGTGGCCTTGGGTGCCGCGTAGCGGTTGATTGTACATGGGCGTCTCCACTTCCCCACGCTGCCTCGGCAACCGCTCGACTTGACAAGTCCCTGCATGCAAAAACGGGTCATGATTACCTGCGATCGTGGGGGCCGACGGTTAGCTTCCTTCCGGTTATAAATGCAGGGTGCACAGGCCTCCGCTGTAGATCTCCCTCCTTGCTTCCTTCTTTCTCCCCGTCCCAGCTACTCGCCATCTCCCATGGCGCCGCCGAAGAGGTTCTCAGCCGCCTAGAAGGGAAAGGCTCGCCAGGAAGGGCCTGACTCTTCCCCGGCCAAGCGCGGCCGAGGTCGTCCATGCAAGCATCCTCTGGCTCCCGTAGTGGCTTCCCGCGGTCGTGGAGGCGATCCCCTGTGCGGCGATGGGCGCCAGATTGTCGAGGGGAGGCATGCCGTGACTTCGCGGCCTCCCAGGCCGCGCTTCCACTCGGCGGAGGTGCTGCCGGAGTTCGTCGTGTGGTCGGCAGACCCGACCAGCACCTGGCTCCGGCTTCCCCGCTTCTTTGCAGGTGAACTTTCGGCTAGCGCTCCGGGCGGCCTCTGGCTTCAAGCGGACGGTTGCTGCAGCAGGGCCTCCTGGGCTTCGCTGGACGTCTCCGTCGCCGGGAATGTGGCCCTGACCCACGGATGGCAAACGTTTGCCCGCGCGCGAGGCCTGAGCCAGCGATGCACCCTTCACTTCAAGTTCGATGGCGACACCACCCTCTACGTGAGGCTGTTCGGAGAAGACGGTCACCGCGCCGGGTGCTGCCCCGAAGACGATGACCGCGGCCGGGTACCCAGCCCCAGCAATGATCTGGATGAAGATGACGGCATGCGTGCGGTCGGTGGCGCTCGTGGTTCGCCAAACTTCGGCGGCTCTCCTTCGGACATCAGCTCCTCCAGCGGTGGCCGCGACCAGCCTCCGCCCCGTCGCGCCTGCCTTGAGGGAGGTAGCGGGTTAGCCCACCGTCGCGCCTCGGTGAAGCTTGAGGACGAGTCTGATTGAGCTCCGGAGGCAGTATGAGCACTCGCGGTGAGTTGGTGCGGAGCAAGTCGTGTCTATTTTGTTTTTCTCCCTTCCCCGCGCAAAGAGAAAGTAGTGTAGGGCCCCGTGGGGGCGTGTTGGACTGTTGTTGTGAATTACCATGTTGTTTCCGCTATTTCGGTGCTGTGTTTTTGTGCCGCATGCCCACGTGCAGGAATTACTTAGCTCGGGGGGACTTGTCGCGGTCTTCGCTTCCCGAGGCCGAGGCCTCGCCGCGTGCTTCATGTCCTGCAAGGATTAGTCAGGAGGGGTAGCTTCCGGTCTAAGTTGCGGAGGCGATCGACTCAGGTCATGTGCTCGCATCGCGATGCCCGTGGGGCATGGACTGGGAGGGGTGCTCCCGTAGTGGGCTTGGATAGGAAAACCTCAAACGACTGGGGCAGAAAAACACTCGCGAGGGCGCCCGCATAGTCCCCTTGCGAGACTTGCGCGAGAGAAAACGAGGCAAGTGGGCGAAAAAGACAAAGAGTAACAAGCTAAGGACGACAACAACTCCAATAAAACTTCAAATAGCAACGAATAAGCCAACTATAGAAAGCAAATGAAAAAGCCGCGTCCGGCACCTAATCTAGTCTTCGGTGTCTTCTCACCAGCGCGGAGCTAAGTGCTGCCACTAGGCGTGGGCGGGAGCCCCCGAGGCCCGAGGGCGGCTCTCCGGAGACTCCGGGGCGTGTAAAGCCCCAACTCATTATTATGTGAGAGTGTCACGGGCGGCGAGCTTCACAGGCATTGGCCTTCTTCACAGGCTCCGGGCCTTTCTCGGGAAAATGAGCTTCACAGGCGTTGGCCTTCTTCACAGGCACCGGGCCTTTCTTGGTTTGTCTAGCGTCACAGGCGCCGGGCCTTCTTTATAGGCTCTGGGCCTTTCTTCAAGGGTAGAACTTCCGAAGATGCTGGATGTTAGACGCCTTCGGGATGGGCACCCCCTCCTGAGTCTCCAAGCGTGCAGTGCCGGGCCTAGAGACATGAACAACCTTGAATGGGCCCTCCCACATGGGCGAGAGCCTGTGCAGCCCCTCCCTGGAGAGCACCCGTCTGAGTATGAGGTCACCTACCTCGAGGGTCCTGGGGCGGATGCTGCGGCAGTGGTACCACCGCAGTGCTTGTTGGGTCTCGCAGCCCGAAGCCTAGCCCCCCGACGACGTTCCTCCCCAAGCACGAGGTCCACCCCCCGCATGGCGTCCTGTTATGCTTCCTCGAAAGCCAGGACCCACGCAGAGCGATGCCTGACCTCGTGAGGAAGGACCGCCTCAGCACCGTAGACGAGGAAGAACGGGGTTTCGCCGGCGGACTTGGTAGCGGTAGTATGGATGGACCATAGCACGAACTGAAGCTCGTCGTGCCAGCCTCTGCCGCAGGCCTCCAGCTTCTTCTTGAAGGTTCGGGTTTTGAGGCCCTCCAGGACCTCCGTGTTGGCGCGCTCAGCTTGGCTGTTGCTCCGAGGGTGTGCCACCGAAGCGTAGCATATCTGCGTTCCAAGGTTAGCACAATATGTTTTGAAGAGATTGCTGGTGAACTGCGAACCATTGTCGATGATGATGCGATTGGGTACCCCAAACCCGCTTGTGAGGCCCCTGATGAACTTGACTGCTGAGCCAGCCGGGATGGTGCGGACAACTTCCACTTCGGCCCACTTAGTGAATTTGTCGATGGCGACGTAAAGGTAGCGATAGCCCCCTGGCGCCCGAGGAAATGGGCCAAGGATGTCTAGTCCCCAAACAACGAACAACCACGAGAGGGGAATGGTCTGAAGGCCCTGAGCTGGCTGGTGAATCTGCTTGGCGTGGAACTGACAGGCTTCACAAGCCTTCACCAGCTCGATTGCGTCGTTGAGTGCTGTTGGCCAATAGAAACCACTGTGAAACACCTTGGTGACGAGTGTGCGCGAAGACGAGTGGTGCCCGCAGTCTCCTTCGTGAATGTCTGCCAGCAGCTCTTTTCCTTGCTCTCTGGAGATGCAACGTAGAGTAACGTCATTCGGCCGCTTTCGGTAGAGCTCTCTGTCTTGGATGCAGTAGGCCGTGGCCTGCTGCGCTATGTGCTCCGCGTCCTCCTCCTTCTCCGGCAGGGTCCCTTGCATCAAGTAATCCTTGAACTCTGCGGTCCAACATCCCTCCTGAAGCTCCAGTGCCAGGAGCAAGCGTGCCCCTAAGGTTGGGCCACAGGCCGGGGCTCCCGAGGCAGGCAGTTGAGGGAGCTCCTCCCTAGGCTGTGCTGTGCTTGATAGTGATGGCGCCGCAGAGGGTTTGAAGAGTCGCTCCTCGAAGACGCTAGGCTCCTGAGGCAGCCGCCTGGACACCCTCTTGGCGATGTCATCAGCCTCTTGATTGGTGCCGTGAGGCACGTGTTGCAACTCCAGCCCCCGAAACTGTTTCTCCATCCTGCGGACCTCTGCGTGATACGCTTCCATGTGCTCGTCCTTCGGCTCATATACCTTGTTGGAGAAGTTGACGAGGAGTTGTGAATCGCCCTTGATGATGAGGCGCTTTACCCCCAAGGCGGCTGCAGATTTCAGGCCCGCTATCAGGCCCTTGTAATCTGCTATGTTGTTGGAGACCTTCTCTCCATGCTGGAAGCAGAGTTGCACAGCATAGTAGAGCTTGTCCTGAGTGGGGGATATGAGCACTACGCCGGCCCCCGCGCCCTGTCGCGAGAACGCTTCGTCGAAGTACATGACCCAGCCGTCCGGCGCTTCACTTCCCGTGGAAAGCGACCGGTCCTCGCCCGCTTTGAGCCCCGGTGCCTCTGCCCATTCCGCCACAAAATCTGCAAGTGCGGCTCCCTTGATGACCCTGGTCGTGCTGAATTCTAGCTGAAACGCTTGCAGTTCGATGTTCCATTCAGCGACCCTCCCAGCAGACTTGGGGCTCCTGAGTACCCTTTCCAAGGGGTATGCTGAGATGACCTTGATAGGATGGCATTGAAAGTAGTGCCGCCGCTTGCGCGAGGCCACTAACAGTGCGAGGAGGAGTTTTTGGGGCATGGGGTACCGCACCCTCGCGTCCCGTAGCACCGTGCTGACGAAGTAGACAGGGTGCTCGACGAGGTTGAGGCTGCTGGCGCAGCCCACGTCCTTCGGAGGTTGAGGCACCTCCTGAGACAACGGAGCCCCTAGCGCTTGGTCGCTTGGAGAGGCCTCCTCCGCTCTGGCTGCGCTCCCCTCCTGAGGTTGATCCTTTTCTACTATGGTCGTGGTCTTCACGTGGCCATCTTGGCCTTGCTCTGCTTCGGCCGGCCGGCGGCTGCGGCATTGGTCCGGCGCTCCTCTCTAACCGCCACCAGGGCTGCGCTGGCGGAATAGGGGGTGGCTGCAAGGTAAATCACCAAGGGCTCCCGAGGGCGCGGAGCTACCATCACCGGAGGGCTAGTAAGGTACTTCTTGAGATCTTGGAATGCCTTGTCGGCCTCTTCAGTCCACTCAAACGGGCCCTTCTTCTTCATCAGCTTGAAGAAGGGCAGTGCCCGCTCCCCCAGCTTGGAGATGAAGCGTCCTAGCACGGTTACACGCCCGATGAGCTTCTGCATTTCTCTGAGGGTCTTCGGCGGGCTCATGTCTTCGACTGCCTTGACCTTCTCTGGGTTGGCCTCGATGCCCCTGTGGGACACGAGGAAGCCCAGGAGCTTGCCCGAGGGGACTCCAAGCACGCACTTCTCCGGGTTGAGCCGTAGGTCCACTTCATTGAGGCTCGCGAAGGTTTCTTCCAGGTCCTGTATCAGGGTTTTTGCCTCCCGAGACTTCACCACAATGTCATCGACGTAAGCTTCAGCGTTCCTCCCAAGCTGCCGGCCCAAGGCGATGTGCATCAGCCGCTGAAAGGTCGCGCCTGCGTATAGCAGTACATGCCGCACGGGGTCAGGAAGGCCGTTTTCTCCACATCTTCTACCGCCATCTTGATCTGGTGATAGCCCAAGAAGGCATCCAAGAAGCACAATGGTCACACTCAGCGGTAGAGTCAACGATCTGGTCGATGCGAGGGAGCGGGAATGGATCCTGCGGGCAGGCCTTGTTGAGGTTGGTGAAGTCGACACACATGTGTTCCTTTCCTCCCTTTTTTGGCATGACAACAGGGTTGGCTATCCAATCATGGTAGTGAACCTCGCGAATGACTCCTGCTGCCTCTAACTTTTCAGGGGACTGCCGCCTTGCCTTCTGCTTCACGGGGCACACGTTGGGGCACACGTTGAGATGATGTTCAATCATATCCCTTGGGACTCCTACCAGCTAATCAGGCTCCCATGCAAACACCTTCTTGTTTGCACGCAGGAACCTGACCAAGGGCTCCTCCTTCTCAGGCTTGAGGTTTGCACCTATGGTGAAGGTGGCGCCACTGGATCCATCCTTGTCAACCGGTACCTGCTTGGTCTCCGCCTTGTCTTGGCTGAATAGCTGCTTCTTCATAGTCGGTGCAGCCCCCTTAGGCTCGAGGACATCTGCGCTGGCGGGCTGCGCCACCGCTGACATTTTGAAAGCATGCTTGAGCGCCTGCAGTGCATCCCCTGTTTCTCCGGACACGGTAAGGACGCCGTTGCTCCCGGGCATCTTCATGATGTTGTACGCCGGGTGAGTCGCTGCCATGAACTGGGCCAAGGCTGGGTAGCCGAGGATGGCGTTGTACGAGAGGCCGATGGGGGCGATGTCGAAGTCGATCAGGTCCGTGCGGAAGTTGTCGTGCGTGCCGAAGGTCACCCGGAGGCGGACCTGCCCCAGGGAGCCGGTGTAACCGCCTCCGATGCCCGAGAAGGGCTTGCTGGGTTGAAGCCGCTCTAGCGGCATGTGGAGGAGGCTGAAGGCCAGCACCGAGAGCACGTTGAGGCCGGCACCACCATCGATGAGGGTCCTGGTGACGGCCACTTGGCACATGGTGGGGGTGCATAGCATCAGGAGCGCGCCCGAACAGGCGGTGTTGGAGGGGTCATCATCCGAGCTTAAGGTCAAATCGGCCATGGGTGCCACCCAGCCCAGGGGGGGTTTCTTGGCGCTTGAAGGCAGCGCCAATCTGGCGGATGAACGACTTGACGTGGCAGCTCGAAGGTGGTGCCTGCTATCCGCCCAGGATGGCCGCGACGACTGGGGGTGCCGGCGCAGCATGATGGGCGAGGAAGAGGTTGCACAACTCCTCCCAGGAGGCCACAGAAGCCGCTGGAAGGTGGAGCAGCCACATGCGCAGGACGCTGGTGAGGGCCATGGGCAGCCAGTTCGACATGACCTTGTCGTCGCCCCCAGCCTTGAGGACGGCTTCTTCATACACCAGTAGGAAGGCCTGCGGGTCGGCCGTGCCATCGTAGCGTGGTGGCATGTCCGGCTTGAACTTGCGCGGCCACTGCACCTGTCGCAAGGCGGGGGCTAGGGCTCGGAGCCCCCTGGTCTCTGCGCCGGTGTCGACAGCCGGAGTGGGCGGTGCATTGGCCGCCATGAGGGCAGAGTGTCGTGTTGATGGGGAACGGGTCGACGGAAGGGAGAGCTCCGTGAACCCCTACCTGGCGCGCCAGATGTCGGATGTTGTGTTCCGGCAGACCCGTAAGGTTCGAACACTGGGGTGCGCACAAAGATCTCTCCCCTACCTATCTACGTCCGATCGCCTCGTGAGATCTAAGCTGAAAATGATGAACAACACAAGGGACACGAGATTTATACTGGTTTGGGCCACCGTTGTGGTGTAATACCCTACTCCAGTGTGTGGTGTGGTGGATTGCCTCAGGGGCTGATGATGAACAGTACAAAGGGAGAACAGCCTCGAGAGAGGTGTTCTTGAGCTGGTGCTATGAAGTTCTTGGGTGAGTTCGATCGCCTCTCTCTCTCTCTAGTCTTCCCAAAATCTGGATCCGATCCCCCTACTCTGTGGTAGCTAGCTCTATTTATAGAGGCCCTGGGCCTCTTCCCAAATATTGAGCGGGAAGGGCGCTAGCAACGGCCATTTCGAAGGGGAACATCTAGTACAAGCTATCCTGACTAAAGTTGGTCTTCAGCTGCCACTGGCGATGACGCCGTCTTGGGCTCCACAGTGACCTCCATCCTGCCGCTCCGCTGGTCTTGGTCTCGTTGCACTGAAATAGCAACTTTTGCCTGATGCCTCGGTACTCCACGTCTGTGCTTGCCCCCTTTGCACCAAAGAGGAAGCAAGGACGCTGCGCAGGCCGGCGCCCGCCTGGTGCCCGCCTGGTCTCGATCGTCATGGCTTGCGTCACGAGCACGTCGCGAGGTATCCTGCCTTGATCTCTCCGCCTCCTTGCGAGCCTGCCCGGCGAGGCTGTCCCTGAGGAAGCCTTGCGTCGTCCGCCCCATGAGGCTTGGCCCCTCGCGAGGGTCTTGAGTCTTGTGCTAATGAAGACGGGCCGTACTAGACGGTCATGCACGTGTTGATGGTAAGTGAGTGAACGGTCATGCACGTGTTGACGAGCCACTCCATCTACTCTAGTCAACGTAATACTATATAAAATCAAGTTATGGGACAAAGCCAACAACCGTTGTTGTTTCAGGCTACCAACTTACACTTTGTAGTCAAGGTCACCAGTTCGAATCTCATCTTTCAGATTTGTAAGTTTTAGGTCCAAATTTGATTAATGACAAGTGGGACCCCCATGTGTTGTTCCAATATTTCAGTGGAGGATGCCTTTTTTGAACAAACACTTTGCGTGGTTAGACAAGTAACGCCACGAGTTACACGTATTTTGCAAGTTTAGGAACAAAAATGGCAGCGACATAGAATATCACTTCCACCCCGTAGCTTAGATGTTATGGTGATATGAGTTTTTACGTCGTTGGAACTCACATCCAATGGCTTAGGAGTAGTCTTTGTAATTGTGCACAATTTCCGAACTGTCCAAGCACTACTAGAAAAACGGCTATAGATGAAATGGACACTAATGGCACACCACATGTGTGGTGCGCCATTAGTATATAGCAATGGCGCACCACATACAGGTGCGCCATTAGTAATATATTACTAATGGCGCACCTGGTGTGTGGTGCGCCATTAGAAGTTTTGAAAAATAAAATAAAAAAAATTTGTTACTAATGGCGCACCGTGGGATAGTGCGCCATTACTAGTTGGCATAGTAATGGCGCACCACACCCACCGTGCGCCATTAGTAGTTTTGAAAAAAAAAGTAAAAACAAATTTGTTAGTAATTGCGCACCTGTGGACAGTGCGCCATTACTAGTTTTGACTAGTAATGGCGCACTGTCCACTGGTGCGCCATTACTAAGTTTTTTTCAAAAACAATTCAAAAAAACTTTCAATTTTTTTATTTTTTTTCCAAAACTAGTAATGGCGCACGGTGATATGTGGAAAAAACTAAAAGAAAATGATGGAAATGTCAAAAAAATAAAAGAAAATAAGTTTCCCACGTGATATGTGGTCTAGTTGTTGGGAAAATTAACAAATATGAATTTTGACTTTATTTGCAAAATCTCTCCGAAAATTTGTAAAATGGGCATAACTTTTGCATACGAACTCAGAGTAAAAAGTTTTTTATATGAAAAATCATCTACTCGAAAATTTACATCCAAATTTAATTGGGGGAACCCCGTTAAACATTTTCAACATCCCCAAAAACCTAACAGAAAAAAGTTACGGGGCTTTCAAGATCTAGAGTCAAAAAAATTCAAAAAAATCAAAATTACTAGTGGCGCACCATGGATGTGGTGCGCCACTAGTAACAGAAAAAAAATTGGTTTTGAATTTTTTTTGAATTTTTTTTCAAAAAATGATACGTAATATGACCAGGAAGTTTGAATATTTTCCAAATTTTCATCATAGTCATGAACATGAACAAAGTCCTAGACATCAACAAGGTATAATAGGATTGATATGCTAGATATATCAACAAGTGCTTGTGAAGTGAGTTGTTGCTGGGGTTGGATAGAACTCTGAAGTTAAGCATGCTTGGGCTGGAGTACTGTGAGGATGGGTGACCTTTCGGGAAGTTTGACCATGGAGTGTGATTTGACCTGAGATTAAGCATATTGACCCGAGAGTAAGTCATAGTGACCTGAGATTAAGAAAAAAACGGAAAACAAATTTTGAAAAAAAAACTAAAAAAAAATTCTGAAAAAAAAATTTGAAAAAAAATTGTTACTAATGGCGCACTGGGGGCTATTCTAATGGCGCACCAGCGGTGCGCTTTTAGTATACCAGATACTAATGGCGCATCAGTGGTGCACCATTAGTAAAAAATACTAGTGGCGTGATACTAATGGCGCACCAGTAGTGCGCCATTAGTAGGCAAAACTGGTGCGCCATTAGTAGGCCTTTTCGTAGTAGTGAAGGTTTTGCAAATAAAAGACTCAGGCCTCGTGTGTGCCACTGCATCTTGGATCCAATGGCTCCAAGTTGCTAATATTAGGTGCTCCCTGTAGCTTAATTAGCCGCTACGATGATACGAGCATCTAGGTCGTCTGATCTGTGATCAGATGCCACATGCATAGTACTTATACTTTCTATGCAATTCCCAAACTCTCTCAGGAGTATATTGCAAAAACATTCAAACCTCCTACTGTGAGCCGTTAGATCTCAATGAACTCGTATCACCATAGAATCTACGATGCGGGAGCACATCATATTCTCCCATGCGAGAAAACATCAGGTGCTCTCACAGCTTGGATGCTACGGTGATACGAGCTTCGAGGTCGTTTGATCTGAGATACAATGACATCTGAATAGTCTTTGTGTTTGGAAGCAGTGGTCGAACTCTTCGGGGGATTTTCTGCAAAAAAACATTCGAACCACCGAGGAGTTGTTGGATCGTAGATCCAACGGGTCCGAAGAGCTTGTATCACCAAAGCATCTAAGGTGGTAGCACATGATATTCTTACATATAGGAGAATATGAGGTCCTCCTTCATCTTAGATGCTATGGTGACAAGAGCTTCGAGGTCGTTGGATATGGGATCCAAGGGTATCTAAGTAGTTTTTCTACAAATTGTGTGCAATTCTCAAACTCATTAAGGTTTCCTGTAAAAATATTAAGACGTCATGTGAGCTGCTATATCTCAGATCTACAAGCTCCAAGCAACTCGTATAAGCACATAACATGTAAGGTGTGGGGGCACATGCACTACAAAAAATAGACACATCCGTGACATTTTGAGCCGAATGAAATTCCTTTCTGTCATACTTATGACACTTCTATGACGATAATTGTGACAAACCCGGTATCATCATAGATGTGGTGGGCTCCTACTTCTATGACAAAAAAATCCTGACAGAAAATGGGCTTTTCGTCCTGGGCGGGCGGTAGACGCAGCTGCATGACATTCTTTGGGCCGTCCATGACGGAAAAAACCATGGTAGAAGCGAGGGCGAGGAAAATTTCGGGGAGTTCCCGGTTACGGTGGGCGGTCGGGGGCCGAGCGATGCATGTTTCCCTTGTAGACGTACGCGCGTGTGTGTGAGGCATTGGCTCTAAATGAACCCGAGCGAGGCGTTGGGCTCTAACTGAACCCGAGCGATTGCACTGCAGGCTACGCAACCCGAGCGATCGGTCGATGGCTGTTAACTGAACCCGATCGAGCGATTCCTTCGCTACTGCTGCTAACTAAAGCCGATCGATGCTGCCTCTCTGGATGAACAGTGAATGTTGCGGGGGGGGGTGGATGAATAGTGAGCGGTGGCGTTGCCTCTAGATGAACAGGACCCCGTGGTGTGGAGGGCTGGATGAATGAACATTAGACTATGGAGGGGTGCCCGTGGAGGGGTGGTTGAACAGTAGCCGATGGAGTAGTGCATGGTGGAGACTGGATGACCAGGAGCCCATGGAGGGTGGAGGAGGTCGACGGTAGCACGTGGAGGCTAGAGGAGGTCGACGGTGGAGATGAACAGTATCCCGTGGAGTCCCGTTATGCAGTACGCCACACCCCTCCTGATGAACAGGACCCCCATTTCGACCGTAGCACTCCAACACAAGTCCGTTTCGTCCGTTTTGCGGTACGCCACACCCCTCCCGATCAACAGGACCCCCATTTCGACCGTAGCGCTCCAACACAAGTCCGTTTCGTCCGTTTTGCGGTACACCACACCCCTCCCGATCAATAGGACCCCCGTTTCGACCGTAGGAGGTCCGTTTCCTCCGTTTTGCGGTACGCCGGACCCCTCCCGATGAACAGGATCCCGTTTTGAATGTGGCCGGTCGAACACAAGGTCGTTTCCTCCGTTCTGCGGTAAGCCAGGCCTCGCTTCCATCGCCTGTTCCGTCCAAGCCGGTTGGCTCCCACGCGTTCCGTTGCTTCCCGATAGGGGTGGAATTTGAGCCCAATCGAGCTGGCTCGACTCGACTCACTAAAGCTCATTTCATTAAAGAGCTAGCTCGACTCGACTCGTTACTATAACGAGCTCAAATGCAAGATTGGCTCGACTCTTATAACTCGCGAGCTGGCTCGTTTAGCTTGTTAAGCTCGTTAAAGATATGAACATAAAACCTTATGAATACGACAAAAAAATTAACTGAGAATTTATAATGTACATATGGTCATGTATGTGCGAGTCTCCTGGGTGACTAGGCCTTGAGCGGTCGGGCCTTGTGCTTGGACGAAAGGTGTTTAGTGGCTGTTTTTTACTACCCATCAAGAAACACTGATTCTTTTACCTAGCCTAACGAGTTATACGAGTACCTGTGAGATCGGCTTGTTTATCTCGGCCTATAAATGATCTTAAACTAAAGATTGGCTTGACTCGTTATTGTTCGAGTTCGAGTCGATTCGAGCCAAGTCATGAGCTACTCGTTTACCTCGCGAGCTTCGAGCTTTTTCTCCAGCCCTACCTCCCGATGAACATGATGCATTCCGTTGCCTCCCCATGAACACGACGCATTCCGTTGCCTCCCCATGAACACGACGATGACGTTGTTTCTCTGTTCCGACCCAGCCATGTACACGAGCCCTGGCCGTACATATGCGCGTGTAGGCGTTCGAGACCCCGCCCGTATGTACGTATGTGGCTGTATTTTCTTTCTTGCACCCTAGCCGTTGTACGTATGTGTACATGCTACGTGCGCGCCTATACTACGACACGTGCACGCCTCTACTACGACATGTGCACGCCTCTACATCGACCAGTATGTACGTACACGTTCGTGACCAGAATGGCAATGCTACGTACGCTTCGACCAGGTGGGTCCCGACTGTCAGGCAATTCCTTGCGTGTGAAGATGTAGCTGGTGGGTCCCAGCAGTCAGGGGGCGAATCATTTTTTTTGCCCGGACGCACTTCCTTGCGTGCGAAGATGTAGCTGGCGGGTCCTAGCAGTCATGGGGTGAATCATTTTTTTTGCCCATAATATGGATGCACTTCCTTGCGTGCGAAGATGTAGCTGGTAGGTCCCAGCAGTCAGGGGGGAAACGTTTTTTTCACAAAATACGATGGCCCGTCCGGTGGGTCCCTGCTGGCAGGTGGAGGAATCATTATTTTCCACGTAATAAGGAGACACTTCCTTGCGGCTGCCGTGGACCCAGCTGTCAGCCCCTCCACGTACAGTACTCTTCCGATGGAATTCGGTCATTGACCACATTAACCATGCCGCGCCGAGAGCACCACGGCGGTGGACGACGGCGAGGCCTAGGAAGGGGACGACACGGAGCCGGGGAAGACGCAACAGTGGATGCGCACGCGAAGAGGAGTACGAGGGTTCACTGGTTCAGCTGCGGTGTGAGGCTGCTGTCACCGCAGAATAACAGGGGGTGTCGGTGAGTAGAGGGATGTCCTGGCCAGCGGTGGGAGTAGTAGGGGGCGGTGAGGCCTCTGTGGCATCACAGCCGGCCACGGGAGGTAGGAGCACGTGGCACGACCGGCGCTGGTTTGGGCAGCTGGAGCAAGAAGACCAGATGTTGACGAAGCACTACGGCCGTTGGATGAACATCGTACGGTAACATGAGCTAGAATCGTTCATATTGACTAAGTTGACAAAGCCCTCTGCCCCCATCAACTTGGTAGGCCCACAAGTCATCCTTCCACTATGCTGGGTTCCAGCTGGCAGGGGGAGTATTCATTTTTTTGTGCGTAATAAGGAGGCACTTCCTTGCGTGCGAAGATAGCTGGTGGGTCCGACCTGTCAGCGGGGGGCACATTTTTTTCGCGAAATACAGAGGCCCTTCCGGTGGGTCCCAGATGTCAGGTGGAGGAATCATTATTTTGCACGTAATAAGGAGGCATTTCCTTGTGTGCGGCTGTGGACCCAGCTGTCAGCCTCTCCACGCACAATCTACTTCTGATGGTGTCGTTCATTGACAACATTGACCATGCGCGCCGAGCGCATCCAAGGTGGTGGACGACGGCGAGGCCCTGGACAGCAACGAGCCGAAGATGGTCATTAATAAAATGTTGTGGGGTGTAAGCCCTGCAGTCTTCATGGTCAAAAAAATGAGCCGCAGATGGGGAGATGCGGGAGAAGAGTCACAGACGGAGAGGTGTACGAGGGTTAATTGGTTCTAGTGCGGTGTGGTTCGGCAGTCAGTGCACAAGAACAAGAGGTGTGGAGGGGTGGAGGGATGGCCTGGCCAACAGTGGAGTAGCGCTTCATAGCGAAGCGTGCTAAGCAGAGCTGCTAGTAGCAGGAGGCGGGAGGTGGTCCTGGCGGCGCTGGAGGAAGAAGACGAGAGATTGAAGATGGATGCCGGTCGATGGATGTAAATCCAACGGCTAACATGTCAGAATCATTTGTTGACTAAATTGACAACGACTTGCGTTGGCTTCGACCTATTGGCCCACATTTCAGCCTCCAAAAATGTGGCACGTATTCAACCCATTTCAGCCTCCAAAAATGTGGCACGCATTCCTATTCTTATATAAAAAATAGAACAGACCTCTGTGTTTTCTTCAAAAAATACATAAATTGGGCTTCCGATATTCAGGAAAAATAAAACCTCGGATGGGGGGTCCATAGGCCGGTCGATACATGACGGCCCTCCAGAAAATACAAACAGGCCTATGGACCTCCCATCCGAGGTCGTGGGCTGCGCATGTTAAAAATGAAAGCCTAGACGGGGCAGCCCAAAACCCAGCTGATACTTGCTGTCCCAGTGATAATGAATGATACCTGCCAGCTCCCCGGCTTCGTTGTGAATTTATCTCCTATAGTAACTATGTTGAAGCACCTAAAAAATGTAACTATGTTGACAAACTTATGGGCCCCAATGTCAGTATAGCATTAGGAGGAAGTATTTTTTTCGATGAGGCACTTGCTTGTGTACGGCCATAGACCTGGTGGGTCCCGGCTGTCCGCCTCTCCACGTACAGTCCTTTCCTGATTCCTCTCGTTTGTTCAGCATGTTCACAATGGCAGACAACGGTGTCGCGGCGAGCGCACAAAGGCGCAGGAGGGGATCCGACCACCTGAGGAAGTGCCTTATTATTAATGAAACTACTGAACTATCCTAGTGGCCAAGTGACACTACCCGACAGTTGTTCCGCCCGGGTTCGATTCCACCTCACACCTGTGCAGGGAAAATATCTCCAATTTTTTGCCTCTGCCTTTATTGACATGTGGGTCCCCATTGTCATCTATGCACACCACGTCCAACACTTGCCAAAACTTTGTCCCTCGTTTTCTTTGTGTTTTGCACACTCGACATTGTGTGGGCATTATGACTGTGCATCATATGAAGATGTGCTATGCATGAATGTTGATCAGCATGATGTTAACTGGCTGGTAGTTGCATTTTCGACCATGAATAAAACTTCCAACATGATGTTAACCCTGTTTGAAAAGGCCATGTTAATATAAATGCTCTGCCTCTGAAAGTTGCAATTTCTTATCTGAAACTGAACATGCAGTTTCTTATCTGAAACTGAAACTTGCAGTTTCTTCTCTGAGAATCACATTGTCTGCACTTTTATACTCCTATGAAACTACTTTTTTAAGTGATAAAAATAGATCTCTAGAATTCATAAAATAATTCATATGCTCAATACTGCAAATCTGAAATTCAAAAGACATTCATATCTGAAAGTACTCTCAAAATACACAACACAAAACACAATTCACAACCTGCAAATACTGACAACCCTAAGCTCCTCCTAACAATTCACAACGTGCTCGACTATTGGGCTGGGAGGGGGGCAGTCCCCTCCTATTCCTCGGCGGCAGACAGCCGCCCCGTGAGACGATGTGAACTGCGAGGGAGAGGATGGCGGGGAAGCGTCATCGGGCCAACTACTTTTCTACTCTTGCAGTTGGGTTCGGTCGACGAAGACTCCACCGGCTCGCTCTGGCAGGACACCCTCACAAACAGCACCTCGTAGATGCTCGATCCTTCAATCTCTGGTGGATGCTCCATCTCGGATCGATACTCCCACCATCGCTCCCTCACGATCGGATTCAGTGAATCTGTTTTCTCCATGGCCCAGAGGAGCAGTTCTATGTACTCCGGCGCGACTCCCTCCGGGAGTATCGCCGCCTTTTCGCTCTGTTGCAGATATTTGGCCATGGATGTCGCCGTCGCTGCTAGTTGCTCCTTGTTGTCAAACCAAGACTGTATCTCCAACATCCTAGCTAGCTTCACAGGGTCGCCGTCTGCGATCCTCACGTATCCGTTGTACTCTCCATCGATCTACTTCTCCATAACACCTTCACTCGCCGGCGGTGGTTTTTGAATGGAAGACGAGAGGAGCAGCGCTGGTTTTGGATTAGAACGGGAGAGGAGCGACGCTGGTTTTGGACTGGAACAGGAGAGGAGGGCCGGTGGTTTTGAAATGGAAGATGAGAGGAGCGGCGCTGGATTTAGATTGCAACAGGAGAGGAGCGGTGGTGGTTTAAGAGGAGAAGAGCGGAAGAGCGGCGCTGGTCTTGGAAGTATTTTTTTGTTGTTTTGCGTATTTTGGGTCAAAGTTTGACCATGTACTGTATTTGACAAGCAAAATGTGTATGCATGTCACCAAAAATTGTATCATTTGGTTCGTATCTGAATGTGCTTTCTTAATTGAAGGGTAAATTGATTTTGATTTTGACCTAGTCACAGCGAGCCGGCCCTCTGGTCCAATCCTAGATCGCTGCCGCACGCTCCTCTCCCTCTTCTCCATTGCAAAACCACCTCCTCTCCTCTCCATCATCTCCATTCAAAAACCACCATCTCGCCTCCCCCTCTTCTCCATTGCAAAACCACCCCCTCTCCTCTCCATCATCTCCATTCCAAAACCACCGTCTCGTCTCTCCCTCTTCTCTATTGCAAGACCACTGTCTCCTCCCATCTTCCAAAGCTAGCACCGGACCACTCAGAAGGACATCTATGGAGAGGATGCAGCAGCGAATCAGGCAAATCGCCGGCGGCGACCAGGCAAAGTTAGCCAGGTTGAAGGAGATCCTTACTTGGTTTGACAATGAGTGGGAAATTTCGAGGATGGTGAGGGCCATGTGGCAATGTATGTGAAAGAGCAGACAGATTCGCCCGAGGTGAAAGTTAGGTGGAGGTGGTGGGCGTATAGGTCGAAGGTCGAGCACCAAGAGGACAACGAATCGATCGAGTACGATGTGCCGTTCGTGAGGGTGCAGAGCCAGATGGAGCCATATGAGTATTCATTCTCCCACCGCAAGAGGCGGCCCGATGGCGCGACATCGCTTCCCCGCTTTTCTCGACGGTTCCCTCGACCCTCGCCTCGTTTCAACGACGGTGGTAGGGTTTAAGGTAAGTTTTGCACTAACCTAATCTTCCATCTGCTCATGCTTACAATTAGTGTGACAGCTAATGAAAATCATGCTTGCAATCAGTCTTCGAGTACTAAGCTGTCACGCCCAATATGCGATACTATCCTAAAGAGACTCGAAGGTCCCACCACGGATTGAACAGCATATTGGTATGCTTTTGCAAGGTGGATATCATTACATCAACATTACAAAATAGATGGGGATACATACAAAAGGCATACAATGCCACACAAATACAATGTCATACATAAGAGCATCATCTGACTACGGATGAAACACAAACAGAAACTCAAACGACATCCACCCTGCTAGCCCATGCTGCCGACCTGGAACCTATCCCCTGATCTAAGAAGAAGCAAAAGAAGAACTCCAAAATAGGCAAACATCGCTCTCGCGTCAAGATAATCGCATAACCTGTACCTGCAACTGTTGTTGTAGTAATCTGTGAGCCACGACGACTCAGCAATCCCATTACCATGGGTATCAAGACTAGCAAAGCTTAATGGGAAAGGAAGGGGTAAAGTGGTGAGGTTGCAGCAGCGACTAAGCATATATGGTGGCTAACATACGCAAATGAGAGCAAGAAGAGAAGCAAACGGAACGATCGAGAAGCTAGAAGTGATCAAGAAGTGATCCTGAAACTACTTACGTTCATACATAACCCAAAACCGTGTTCACTTCCCGGACTCCGCCAAAAAGAGACCATCATGGCTACACACGTGGTTGATGCGTTTTAATTCGAATCTAGTGTCAAGTTATCTACAACGGGACATTAACAAATTCCCATCTGCCACATAACCATGGGCACGGCTCTCGAAAGTTTATACCATGTAGGGTTGTCCCAACTTAGCCCATCACAAGCTGTCACGGTCAATGAAGGATATTCCTTCTCCCAGGAAGACCAGATTAGTCTCGGAATCCCGGTTTACAAGACATTTCGACAATGGTAAAACAAGACCAGCAAAGCCGCCTGATGTGCCGACAATCCAGATACGAGCTGTACATATCTCGTTCTCATGGCAACACTGGATGAGACTAGCTACAAGTAAAACCAGCCCTCAAGTTTCCCCGAGGTGGCCCCGCAGGCAGCTCGGTTCGGACCAGCACTTAGAGAAGCACTGGCCCCGGGGGGCTAGAATAAAGATGACCCTCGGGAGCGCGACTCCCAATGGAGAAATATAGGTGGTGGTGAGACAAATGGTAAAACCAAGGTTAGGCCTTGTTAGAGGAGTTTTATTCAAAGCGAACTGTCAAGGGGGTCCCATAAATCACCCAACCGCGTAAAGAACGGAAAATCAAGGAACATAACACCGGTATGATGGAAGCTAGGGCGGCAAGAGTGGAACAAAACACCAGGCATAAGGCCGAGCCTTCCACCCTTTACCAAGTATATAGATGCATTAATTAAATAAGAGATATTGTGATATCCCAACATAATCCTGTCCACCATGGAGCAATCTTCTGTAACATCCCAAATTTTCAATTTGGAATGTTATACATAGATCATCATTGCATATCATATTTTGTTGCATTGTTGGCTCGATCCTAGAAATTCTACGCAACTCAAGGACCCACAGAGAGAGTTGGAGATTTCGTTATTTTCATATTTGAGTTTTCTCAAATTTTGAAAATAGGATCATTTGATTATTTTATCTTCAATTATTTCTACTACCAAAATTTCAGAGAGGGAATAAAATGACTTTCCCAAAATAAATAAATAATGAAGATTTAATAAAAAATCAAATAAGATTTATTTTGGAGTTTTTCGCCTTTTTATTTGAATTTAGGAAAAATGCGCGCTTTTCAAAATTGAATTTAGACCCAAATAAATGTACATCTTGTCCGGCTTGGTTTTAAGAAGTCGGGGAAAATTTATTTCGGGATTTTTGGAGTCCATTTAGTATTTCTTTTTATTTTTCTTCTGCGCGGAATTATTTAAAAAAACGCGAACCGCCTTTGGGCCGTGCCCGAGCGGGACTCCGCTCGGGGGCACTTATAAATAGCGTCGCCCCGAGCCCCAGGCCTGTCAGCTGCCGCCGCCTCAGCCCACTCACCGCCGCCGGCCCACGCTCCGCCCGAAACCCTAACCCTAATCCGCCGCCGCCGCCGCCGCCGCCAGATC
>NC_041389.1:205825035-205845362 GCF_002162155.2 Triticum dicoccoides | reverse complement strand
GCCGCCCGCCGCCCGCCGCTGCCGCCGGAGTCGCCGCCGGACCCCGCCAACCCCGCCGCCGAGGTTCACCGCTGCCTCATTTTCTGTGCCGCCGGTTTTTCTCAAAAACCGAATGGTTTTTTTTCTTCGGTTTTATTTTCGGGTTTTTTAGTAGACTGGTTTTTTTCGGTTCGATTAATTAGCGAGCGTTCACTTGTTTCGTTCGTTTTAACGAACGTGTTCGTCAGATTAGTTTAGTTAACGAACGTTTGTTCGTTAACCCGTTCGTCATTTTTCTTTTTCTCGGATTTAATCCGCGATTTTTCTGATCGCGATTCCTGATCCGATTTTCGTTTTAGTTTAACTTTTCGCTCGTTTATCGGAATCCGGCGATTGAAGCGCTTGGAGTTTCGTGTCGAAACCCTCTTCCCGAATAATCAAATTAAACAAGTTTTGCTTCTGTAGAAATTGACTTAGATCCAGTTAGTAAAACGAAGCTGTTTTCTTTCGCCGTTTGAATTTTGTTGCTTTGTTTGATTTGATTCTTTTTGCAAACCGGAGTTCTTAAGTTGAATTTTCTGGTTCGATCTTCTATTTGAGTTTTACTTGTGCATTAGATGAGTACTTATTGTATGCTTGTTTGTTTGTCTGCGATAGAATACCCGGAGTGGGCCGCCTGTTACTTCGAGTCTCTAGGTTTCGCGGATCATCAGCAAGGCAAGTAACACTTTGATCATACCTTTTCTACTACCCAGTTTTATGCATTAGATCAATCCTCAAACATTGCATGATTAGGATCTAATTAAATTGTGGGTTATGGGAAGTAAATGAGGTAGTACCTATTACCTGTTTTATTATCAAACCTTTGGGAGTTACTTCTACGTTTGCTTATTATGCCATGCTATGCTAGTAGACGTGGATTGGGTGAGTGTATCCATGACAGATGTGAGATTGTTGATTAATGGTTTATTTAAGGTGGCAACTTAAACACACATCTGGGTGGATTGAGGCACCTGGTTTCTATCAGGACTTGCCTGTTTTTCTTCGGACCGCCACCCAAGCTCAAAGGGATCATAAGATTATTCATGCTAGAAACTTTCGTGTGCAGCCACATGCTATTATGGGCTCTAGCATAGTTGACTAAGTCGTGCGAACTCTTACAGGGTAGACTAGCAGATGTAGGGGATGTAGGTTGGTACGGTCTACCCTCTACATAAGGTGCAAGCGCTTCTGAAAGACTATGTCTCGATCATCCATTTCTCAAACACCATGTAGTGCGAGAAACCAAACAGAGGAGATCGGGTCATGTGGGGAAAAGTGCGCAAACCTCTGCAGAGTGTATAAACTAATCATGGTCAGCCGTGTCCCCGGTTATGGACATCTTGATTATCTAGTACTTGGATTATCATGTGAATCTCATCATGTTACTTCTAATTAATATTGTTGGGATGTTAATGAGTATTTTTAATTGGGATTGAGAATGCTGTCAACCATTCTCAATGTTTAACAATGTCACACCCTGATTTTCATGGCACAACACTTAAGATGATAAATCATGATGAAGTGTGGTTTGACAAAAACTTTTGCATTATTTGAGTTGGTTTTCTCTCTGTGTTTTCAAGTGCTCTTAAAAGTCAACATAGCCTCACCTCCTATACTTCATCTCCTTGATCCAAAACCTTTTCCCTATGATCATGCCATGTGTATATAGCAATATAGTATTTTCTTACAAAAGTAATTTGGCCAAAAAGTATTTTCAAAAATTAGTTTTCCAAAAACCCCTGAATTGAGGTTTGCATTGCAAGTACTTAGTTAAGGGCAGTAAAAATCTTTCCAAAAATATATTTGACTCCTATTAGATATAGGATACCCAGAAACCACAAAAATATAATTTTAAAAGTTATTTTCCTATTTTATTTAAAAGCTTTTTCTAAAGGCCAGAAATGGTCTTTAATAGGGACAAATTATTTTATTGTTTCAAAAATATTTGACAAAAACCTAGAGAAACTCAGTGGACATATATTGTCCATATATAAGAGTTTCAACACATGGTCATGTTCAAAATATTGGTCAAATCCCTCAAAAACCCTTTTTGGATATTTCAAGCTTTTGAAATATTTACAAAGGAAATATTCTCCAAAAATTCCAAGAAAATTCTAGCATGTCACATATGACATGTTTGATGATCTTGACAAGTATCATGTCATGGAGAATAGTATAACTCCATGAAATCTCCTCAAAACCATTTCTGTCCATTTTGAAGTTTGAGCAACTTTACATTGCCAAGCATGTCCAAATGTTCTCAAACCTTGTGAACATGCTAAAATGGTCTAATAATTCATCTAGACCAAATGACACAAGTTGGAGAACAAGTTAACTTGATCAAAGTTCCCCAATACCCTTCCTATCCAGAACCAAATTTGAACAACTCTACATTGGCAACTTCCTCCTTTTGATCTCAACTTTTGTGGACATGTTCAGAGCCTCAAATTATGACACTACACCAAGTGGTGCATCAAGGAGAATAGGTTTGGATGACTAAATCTTGGGAAGTCCATTTCTGTTGATTTCTAGGGTTTACAAAAGTTGCATTGGCAACTTTGCCCAAATGGACTCAATATTGGTGGAACCTATTATTTTCTCATACCATTTGACCCTGTCAAGCCTCATGACAAATGAAGATCATCTACGTGCCCAAACCAATATCAAACACCTTCTGCCATTTTTCCAAAATCATCATTTTGACCACTTCCAGTCTTCTCCATGACCTTAACTTTTTACCAAAGCTCCTCCTAGTCCCCTTTCACCTCCAGTAACAATGGCAAATCCACAGCTCACTTATTGGAGGGGTAAAATCTCTCTCTCCCTCTCTGGACAGCCACTTTCTCTCTCTCCCTCACCCTCCCTCCTCTCCTACTGGCTCTCCAGGGCATCCAATGTCCCTCCCCTCTTCTTTACTCCCTCCTAGAGCTTCCAGACATCAGTGGCCGCGCCCACAAGGCATATAATATGCCATGGCATGCCAAATGCATGCTCCAGAGCGCGCTACAGTGCGGCTAGGCACTGTAGCCGCTCTCTACCCAACGACTCCGACGACCTCGGGCCTCCCCCGCGCGCCTGCCGATGCGCCTCGGCGTCCGCATCACGCTACACGGTCGGCCCCCTTCTCTCTCCTCCTCCCCGCGCCTCCGCACTAGCGAACAGAGGCCGCCCGAGCGTGCCAATGGAGCGGCTCGCACGCGCGCGCCCCTGACCTCTCCCCACTTCCTCTCTCTATCTCACCTGACATGGTCGACATCCAGGAACACCCCAGACACCATGCCTGCTTCCCCCCCGAGCCCTGCAGCGACGAGCGTGAGCTCGCCGGTGCACGGGTCTACTGGACCTCGCCGTTTGCCTATTTAAAGGCCTCCCCGAGCCCTTCTCTCCTCACAACTCGCTCTGCACCACCAAACCCTCCCCCTGCACCCCCAGTTCCTCTCTAGAGCCGCCTGAGCTCGAGATCAAGCTCGAGCTCCGCCGTTTCGGCTCGCCGGAGTTCGCGAGGTATAGGCCTCCCCCGCTCCTCCTCTGCCTCGATCTGGAATCCCTGCATTCCCCTGACCCTTTTCCCCCTTGTTTCCCCTCTCTGTATCTGCTGGAAACGGCCGGAGCCACCATCTCCCGAAGCTCCTCCGCGGCAGCTCCTCATCGCCGGCGAACCAGGCACCCCCGCCGGCCAAGCCCAGCACCCACCGACGTGCGGCAGTCTCCTGCGGCCATCCCCGCACTCGCCGGAGCTCTCCATGGCCTGCATCGTCGCCGGTGAGCACCGCAACCCCCTGTCCACGGGTTAGTGATGACAAGTGGGTCCCTCCTGTCATCCTCTCCCTCGTTCCCGCGCCCCTCTCTCTCTCTAACCTGCGGGCCCCGGCTGTCAGGTTTGAAATGGGTGGGCGGGCGCGCACGCTGTGCGCTAGCTCGGCTGGGCTAGCCCACTGGCTGGCCCTGCTGCCCCGCAGCTGTTCTAGCCCGGCAGGAACATGGCCCTTTTTCTTTTTCTTTTCTGTCACTCTTTCCAAAAATTCCACAGGACAAAACATATGTCCAAATAAATTAATTCCAAATCCTAAATTTCTAGAATATTGCAACCTATTTAATGGTGCAACTTTCATTCAAATCTAGCAAACTTTTCTTCACTGTAAATATTTAAATGTGATTTTAAGCATTTAAATATACCTTTGTAAATCCATTTCTTCTATTCTGCTACTCCAAATCAAAAACTAGGAATTTTCCCCTTCTTAGTTTTCATCCTAGTATTTAAAAAAAATTAAGTTGACATTTTCCTGAGCACTTTGGTTTTTCTGTTTTACTACTGCCTTATTTTCTCATTATTTTCTTGTGATGATTAGATCCCGTACTAGACGAAGTTGCTGAAGAAGAAGAAGGAGAAGGATTTGAAGAACTTAAAGACCAAGGCAAGCAGCCCTTTGACCATGTCTATGAAACCCTTTTTTATGCATGTCATATAGCACCATATTGTTGTTGCAACGGAATCATGATGAGGTGGTATCCACTTTGATGGTTGCCACCGTACTTCCTCGTTGATACTTGCATTGTGCATAACCCTACCTTCTTATGAGGGTTATGACGGTGGGAGTAGATAGGATGCTAAAGTAGTGCTACGCAAAAAGGGACGGGAATATGCATGGTGAAGGAGACAAAGTATTTTCAAAAGACTTTTCGAAAACCTCGTCGGGTGCCACTTATGCCCGAGGGAGATGATGAGTTGGGTAACCGCTTGATGACGAAGTGGTGTACCGAGGCAAGTGTGTGTGTTGTTTTCAAAAATGGATTAGATTTAAGATTTGATGACTGTCCCAACCTTACATGCGCAGCCACTCTACCCTTATATGGGAAAGGGCATTATTAATTACCTAGACCGATACTAGCTTGGAGCCCGCATTACTAGTGACGGGAGAGTTGTTGGTGCGCTCTCTCAGGACGGGGTCGTGCCAGGTAGGGCGGCCAAGAACGTTTTTATGGGGCACCGGACACACCGTTGGTACCCCGTGCCAGTATGTGAAGAATATGGGAGCGATGCTCCACCATTTTAAAATGTGAAATGTTGGGCACGGGGGTTACTACCAATCGAGTGGACTCCATGTTAGTGTCGTCTAGGGAAAGGTAGTGATCGGGTACTTACCCCGGGTACTTGAGGTATCGCGGGTCGTGGATGACACGAAAGTTCCCCGGATCTTGTGGGTACAGTGTGCAACCTCTGCATAGTGTAAAACTATTCGAATAGCCGTGTCCACGGTCAAGGACAGTTGGGCGGTGCTGCTTAAACTATGTCCAGAGTTTACAAACCAGTGTGTGTGTTTGGATAACTACTTGGGTCAAGTCAAAGGACTGGACGTGATTGAGATGGGTTGGTGCCCACTCTATTTATGTTGATATATGTAACCTGTCCTCATGGTTACTTGAATTCTCTTGATGCATGTCTTACAAGTTGTTGAACATGTCATTGCACTCAAAACTAGCTTTCTGCAAAAAATTACCTATATCATGCATTGTTGTATCTTGAACCAAAACATGGGTTGCTTGCGAGTACATTCAAAGTACTCATTGGCTTGCCACTGGTTATTTAATTGACCAGGCATGGAAGAACCGGAGTTCGAAGAAGATTTCTTTGGAGACGAACATGCGAACTAGGACGTTTCCCAGTCAAAATGCCTGTAGGGTTAAGGCACATGGCATTGGTTCTACTTATCGACGAAGATTTCCGCTGCTTGTGTTTCCTTTGATGTTCAGCCCTTAAGGCTTTATCAATGTAAGACTTGACCATAATGGTCATAATTTTTGTAAGACGGTATGTATGGATGAAGACTCTTGTTATTCAGCTTCTGTGTGTTCGGTGAGCATTGATCTCTGGGATCACTGTACACGTGCATTCGGTGATCTCGACTTATGAGTCGGGGTCCCCACAGAGCTGGTATCAGAGCCATCCTGACTGTAGGAAGTCTTAGTTAGCGTGGTCGTTAGTTAGGGTAAAACTATTTTCAAAGCTATGAGTAGTTTTCAAAACTATCTATACTTCTCTTCCCTTCTCAGTTTTTCGAAAACTAAGGTATACTTTCCTTATTAATCTCTTCCCCTTCAAAACCTTTGGTAGCTAGAACCCTTATGCCCCTGACCACTGGATTCCTTGTAATCCTCGTGGATAATCTAGAAGGAAGATGCCTTGCCAGACGTTCACCCACATCTCCTGAACACAAGAATGGCGACATCACAACAAGACGATACCAACAGAAGATACATCCTCAAGGAATGAGGACCTGAAGACCCAGGAGATTGTGACACCCTTGACACTGCCCCAAGATGATGCAACCTTAGCCTATGATGATCAGGGCATAGGATATGCAAGATCATGATATACATCGCTAATAGAGTAACCCTATCACTACCGTTGTTGTATCGGCAACCACCGGTGGATGAGAACCTAGCCATTTGGTCCACCTCACTATAGTGAGCAGGAAAACGGTTCTCTTCGTCCCCTGCTCTTGGTATCGATGTTGTCATCAACGTAACTGATAGGTTGGACCTCTATTATGCCTTGTTAGTGTCATTGCATAAATGATTGCTTACCTGAAACCCTTGACGCCTTAGAAGGCAAAAGGGATCGTCATGATTAAGAAGACAAGAGGAGACCAAGACAATGCCAGCTACAAGGAGCCACCTTTACCCCATCACTCCAACAGGCGGGAAGTTGTTGAAGATTCTTCAGGCTCAACCCAGATTGTTTCATCGAACAACTACAAGAGACGTAGCAACACCCGAGGAAAACTCAGAAGACTGCATGAGGCAAAAGGCACGACTACTGAGTCCGAGAACCCCTAGGGTAGGATGAGTCGTGTACCCCCTATGCGCAGTCGAGTCCGTATGATAGTTCGAATAGAACCATGATTGTGTGTTGCTTGTTTTTATTTGTTTGTGTTTTGATATAGGTCGCACTTTTGCCCTAGGCGACAAGTATGCGACTATATCACCTTCCTCACCTTGTTTCTTTTGTTTGGCCCTCTTTGCACCTGTTTGTTTGCACTAGCATTATAGAACCCCCTTTAGGCATTCCCCTCCTCTATGCTACCTGTCCCTCTCATCTCTCTCCTCAACTGAAGGCTAGCAAGACAAGATACACCAAGGATTCTACTTTGGCAACCAACGAGCACTGGAGACTTTTGTTGCAGCCTCCTCGACCAAGTGTAACCCAGTAGCATTATGTCTACTCCTCAAGATTAGGAACCCATTCCTAGACCCTTCGAGACTTCATAAGATACCCCGGCTGGAATACTTAACCATGTGCTTAACCCACAGAATTGCAAGAGAACCTGTTAAGCCTCCGTAACCTTGCTTGTCACTGGGTTCATTAGGGAACTAGTGGACATAGTGAACGAGCACATTATCTTCCTAAGATAGCACCAGAACTGACAATGCCATATGGAGGACAAATCTGAGGATATAGGAATAGAGGACAAATGACTTGATGAGTTTATATCAATGACTTGAGGAATTATATGAGACTATTTGGTGGATTATGAGGCTTTGATGTTGGTAGATGAACTTGGTGGGATCGTGAGCATAGATTAGCATAGCTTTCATTACCCCTGGATAAATTGGATTTAATAGGACAATTATGATCGCAAGCTGCAATTCTAGTAAGTATTTGGATTTAACTTAGCCATGGGATATTGATAGGAGATAGTTGATATTACGTAAATAACTTGAGGGAAACATATAGGATTCCTCGTTGGACAAGAGATTTGGATTTAAATAGGTGATCCTAGTTGAGTATAGATGCTGAGTAAGCCTGCAGGATTCGGAGTAAATTGGGTTTAGACTGATGATCTTGATCATGATACTATGTTTCTCGGTGGACAATAAACTAGGAGATTGGATTAATTGTCGGAGTTGATTTATAGTTCTATATAAGCTTGAGCTTGGAAGTTTACATGACCATGATAATGGAAATTGGTGGACTGACTATAGTAAGGTAGCCTTCCCAGTATTTGTGGATTATAGGGTATTAGAAGATCGTGTGGAACACCATAGAGATTGGATTTGAAGAACTACTGGGTCACGTAATGCTTGGTGTAGTTAATGGGTTGTTGGAGTTGGTTCATAGGAAGGAAACAAGATTTTGGAGTGGCATACGACGTGTTTCCTTAGGATAGTGGTGCTTTATCTTAGACCTTGGAAGAACAGGCTGAGCACTTGGATTGTCACGTTCAAGCTTAGCAGCTTATATGTTCTACCCATGGATTTTTAGGGGTAGACATACATATGAGTTTGGGGATTGTAGACATATATGATTCTGTTAGACCTCCTCTCGGGAGCCATGAGGATATGAATCACATGAGTGATGATTGGAGTTGACCTATGCAAAGTGATGCTATCGGTGATATGATATGATTTGTTTAAAGGACTAGATAGACTATTGGCATCTCAGAAACCGTGCTTAAAGATAAGATGATAAATGTTCACTCGCACACTAGAATCCTTGAAACCCTTAAGCCCTACCAAGCTACAACACGGTCGGATCAGGACCTTAGGGCCTTGACACTAGATCTAGAACCACCTTGGCCCACACTCAACCGTGACCACCACTAGTACCATAGCCTATTTTATGTACCCCGTAAGCAAGTCCTCCTAGAGTACTTGGACAAGCTGGTGGTCATCGTTATTTGGTGATATACTTGTCTACCCGAAGACGGAAGAAGAGTCGTTCAGCTAGTCAAGGAACATTTGAAGACCTCCATGCCAAGGAGGAAGAACTACACCTACCACCATCATCAAGAAGTAAACATCCGCGTCGAAGACCAGGTGTATCTACAAGCCACTTCTCTCTAAGGAACCAAGCATTTCCATGACAAGGAGACCCACACCAAGATTCATTGGCCCCCTTCGAGATCACTCCAAGATGTAACAACCCCCTCTGAGATCACTACGAGACGAAGAGAAGACAGTTACCAGCTGGAGTTACCACCTGAGCTACCTGATGTGCACAATGCTTTCCATGCATCACAACCCCGGAAGTGTTTCCAACTTCCTAACTTGCCCGATCTCTACGAGGGCATTGACCACCGAGCCATCGACCCCTAGCCCAATCTAACCTACCGCAAGCTACCCATTAGCAACCTGGATCAAGAAGAGCGTCATACACGAATCCACACCATCAAGTACTTCAAGCTCAATGGAGCACTACACGGAAGCAGAAGCAACATGAGGACTTGAAGACTACCCCGGATCCAGTTTTCATATTCCTTTCCACGCCTAGTTTGGGAATCTCGGGGACGAGATTCTTGTAAGGGGGGTAGGTCTATCACACCCTGATTTTCATGGCACAACACTTAAGATGATAAATCATGATAAAGTGTGGTTTGACAAAAACTTTTGCATTATTTGACTTTTTATTTGAGTTGGTTTTCTCTCTGTGTTTTCAAGTGCTCTTAAAACTCAACATAGCCTCACCTCCTATACTTCATCTCCTTGATCCAAAACCTTTTCCCTATGATCATGCCATGTGTATATAGCAATATAGTATTTTCTTACAAAAGTAGTTTGGCCAAAAAGTATTTTCAAAAATTAGTTTTCCAAAAACCCCTGAATTGAGGTTTGCATTGCAAGTACTTAATTAAGGGTAGTAAAAATCTTTCCAAAAATATATTTGACTCCTATTAGATATAGCATACCCAGAAACCACAAAAATATAATTTTAAAAGTTATTTTCCTATTTTATTTAAAAGCTTTTTCTTAAGGCCAGAAATGGTCTTTAATAGGGACAAATTATTTTATTGTTTCAAAAATATTTGACAAAAACCTAGAGAAACTCAGTGGACATATATTGTCCATATATAAGAGTTTCAACACATGGTCATGTTCAAAATATTGGTCAAATCCCTCAAAAACCCTTTCTGGATATTTCAAGCTTTTGAAATATTTATAAAGGAAATATTCTCCAAAAATTCCAAGAAAATTCTAGCATGTCACATATGACATGTTTGATGATCTTGACAAGTATCATGTCATGGAGAATAGTATAACTCCATGAAATCCCCTCAAAACCATTTCTGTCCATTTTGAAGTTTGAGCAACTTTACATTGCCAAACATGTCCAAATGTTCTCAAACCTTGTGAACATGCTCCAATGGTCTAATAATTCATCTATACCAAATGACACAAGTTGGAGAACAAGTTAACTTGATCAAAGTGCCCCAAAACCCTTCCTGTCCAGAACCAAATTTGAACAACTCTACATTGGCAACTTCCTCCTTTTGATCTCAACTTTTGTGGACATGTTCAGAGCCTCAAATTATGACACTACACCAAGTGGTGCATCAAGTAGAATAGGTTTGCATGACTAAATCTTGGGAAGTCCATTTCTGTTGATTTCTAGGGTTTACAAAAGTTGCATTGGCAACTTTGCCCTAATGGACTCAGTATTGGTGGAACCTATTATTTTCTCATACCATTTGACCCTGTCAAGCCTCATGAAAAATGAAGATAATCTACGTGCCCAAACTAATATCAAACACCTTCTGCCATTTTTCCAAAATCATCATTTTGACCACTTCCACTCTTCTCCATGACCTCAACTTTTTACCACAGCTCCTCCTAGTCCCCTTTCACCTCCAGTAACAATGGCAAATCCACAGCTCACTTATTGGAGGGGTAAAATCTCTCTCTCCCTCTCTAGACAGCCACTTTCTCTCTCTCCCTCACCCTCCCTCCTCTCCTACTGGCTCTCTAGGGTATCCAATGTCACTCCCCTCTTCTTTACTCCCTCCTAGAGCTTCCAGACATCAGTGGCCGCGCCCACAAGGCATATAATATGCCATGGCATGCCAAATGCACGCTCCAGAGCGCGCTACAGTGCGGCTAGGCACTATAGCCGCTCTCTGCCCAACGACTCCGACGACCTCGGGCCTCCCCCGCGCGCCTGCCGATGCGCCTCGGCATCCGCAGCACGCTACACGGTCGCCCCCCTTCTCTCTCCTCCTCCCCGCGCCTTCGCGCTAGCGAACAGAGGCCGCCCGAGCGCGCCAATGGAGCGGCTCGCACGCGCGCGCCCCTGACCTCTCCCCACTTCCTATCTCTATCTCACCTGACGTGGTCGACGTCCAGGAACACCCTAGACACCACGCCTGCTTCCCCCGAGCCCTGCAGCGACGAGCGTGAGCTCGCCGGCGCACGGGTCTACTGGACCTCGCCGTTTGCCTATTTAAAGGCCTCCCCGAGCCCTTCTCTCCTCACCACCCGCTCTCTGCACCACCAAACCCTCCCCCTGCACCCCCAGTTCCTCTCCAGAGCCGCCTGAGCTCGAGATCGAGCTCGAGCTCCGCCGTTTCGGCTCGCCGGAGTTCGCGAGGTATAGGCCTCCCCCGCTCCTCCTCTGCCTTGATCTGGAATACCTCCATTCCCCTGACCCTTTTCCCCCTTGTTTCCCCTCTCTGTATCTGCTGGAAACGGCTGGAGCCACCGCCTCCCGAAGCTCCTCCGCCGCAGCTCCTCGTCGCCGGCGAACCAGGCACCCCCGCCGGCCAAGCCCACCACCCACCGACGTGCGGCAGTCTCCTGAAGCCATCCCCGCACTCGCCGAAGCTCTCCGTGGCCTGCATCGTCGCCGCTGAGCACCGCGACCCCCCCTGTCCACGGGTTAGTGATGACAAGTGGGTCCCGCCTGTCATCCTCTCCCTCGTTCCTGCGCCCCTCTCTCTCTCTGACCTTGCGGGCCCCGGCCGTCAGGTTTGAAATGGGTGGGCGGGCGCGCGCGCTGTGCACTGGCTCGGCTGGGCCGGCCCGCTGGCTGGGCCTGCTGCCCCGCAGCTGTTCTGGCCCGGCAGGAACAGGGCCCTTTTTCTTTTTATTTTCTGTCACTCTTTCCAAAAATTCCACAGGACAAAACATATGTCCAAATAAATTAATTCCAAATCCTAAATTTCTAGAATATTGCAACCTATTTAATGCTGCAACTTTCATTCAAATCCAGCAAACTTTTCTTCACTGTAAATATTTAAATGTGATTTTAAGCATTTAAATATACCTTTGTAAATCCATTTCTTCTATTCTGCTACTCCAAATCAAAAACTAGGAATTTTCCCCTTCTTAGTTTTCATCCTAGTATTTAAAAAAAATTAAGTTGACATTTTTCTGAGCACTTTGGTTTTTCTGTTTTACTATTGCCTTATTTTCTCGTTATTTTCTTGCGACGATTAGATCCCGTACTAGAAGAAGTTGCTGAAGAAGAAGAAGGAGAAGGATTTGAAGAACTTGAAGACCAAGGCAAGCAGCCCTTTGACCATGTCTATGAAGCCCTTTTTATGCATGTCATATAGCACCATATTGTTGTTGCAACGGAATCATGATGAGGTGGTATCCAGTTTGATGGTTGCCACCGTACTTCCTCGTTGATACTTGCATTGTGCATAACCCTACCTTCTTATGAGGGTTATGACGGTGGGAGTAGATAGGATGCTAAAGTAGTGCTACGCGAAAAGGGACGGGAATATGCATGGTGAAGGAGACAAAGTATTTTCAAAAGACTTTTCGAAAACCTCGTCGGGTGCCACTTATGCCCGAGGGAGATGATGAGTTGGGTAACTTCTTGATGACGAAGTGGTGTACCGAGGAAAGTGTGTATCTTGTTTTCGAAAACGGATTAGATTTAAGATTTGATGACTGTCCCAACCTTACATGCGCATTATTGATTACCTAGACCGATACTAGCTTGGAGCCCGCATTACTAGTGACGGGAGAGTTGTTGGTGCGCTCTCTCGGGACGGGGTCGTGCCAGGTAGGGCGGCCAAGAACATTCTTATGGGGCACCGGACACACCGTTGGTACCCTGTGCCAGTATGTGATGAATATGGGAGCGATGCTCCACCATTTTAAAATGTGAAATGTTGGGCACGGGGGTTACTACCAATTGAGTGGACTCCATGTTAGTGTCGTCTAGGGAAAGGTAGTGATCGGGTGCTTACCCTAGGTACTTGAGGTATCGTGGGTCGTGGATGACACGGAAGTTCCCCGGATCTTGTGGGTATAGTGGGCAACCTCTGAAGCGTGTAAAACTATTCGAATAGCCGTGTCCACGGTCAAGGACAGTTGGGCGGTGCTGCTTAAACTATGTCTAGAGTTTACAAACCAGTGTGTGTGTTTGGATAACTACTTGGGTCAAGTCAAAGGACTTGACGTGATTGAGATGGGTTGGTGCCCACTCTATTTATGTTGATATCTGTAACCTGTCCTCATGGTTACTTGAATTCTCTTGATGCATGTCTTACAAGTTGTTGAACATGTCATTGCACTCAAAACTAGCTTTCTGCAAAAATTTACCTATATCATGCATTGTTGTATCTTGAACCAAAACATGGGTTGCTTGCGAGTACATTCAAAGTACTCATTGGCTTGCCACTGGTTATTTAATTGACCAGGCATGGAAGAACCGGAGTTCGAAGAAGAGTTCTTTGGAGACGAACATGCGAACTAGGACGTTTCCCAGTCAGAATGCCTGTAGGGTTAAGGCAGATGGCATGGGTTCTACTTATCGATGAAGATTTCCGCTGCTTGTGTTTCATTTGATGTTCAGCCCTTAAGGCTTTATCAATGTAAGACTTGACCATAATGGTCATAATTTGTGTAAGACGGTATGTATGGATGAAGACTCTTGTTATTCAGCTTCTGTGTGTTCAGTGAGCATTGATCTCTGGGATCACTGTACACGTGCATTCGGTGATCTCGACTTATGAGTCAGGGTCCCCACAAACAACCACCATGATAGTTAACTAAATTTATTCCTTTGCAGTAGGGAAAAAATGGCTTTATGCAAACTGTAACCATAGAGCTTTCCACCAGCCAAATATGCATGTAGTATAGCTTAATCCATTGTTTTTCTCTATGTGTTACATTGCCAGCATATTCCATGTGCTGACCCGTTTTCGGGCTGCAACGTTTCATGTTGCAGAATTTTCAGACGACGAGTAAGGTGCTTTTAGGTCGTGGTTCTATACTCAGTGATGCCGTTGGAGTTGATGGACTCGCTTATCTTCCAAGTCTTCCCCTGTTATCGTATTTTAGATGGCCTTAAGCCATATTTATTTCAATAAGTTCTCTCTTGAGACATTTGATGTAATAAGTGTGTTATTGCTACTCTGTTATAAATCTTCCAAGTACTGTGCGGTGTCAGCATTACTGATCCAGGGATGACACTGAGCACAGAGATCAGACTGTTTGAGGTCTGGTCGCTACAAAGGTGGTATCAGAGCACACGCTGACTGTAGGACACGGCCACTAAGCTAAAGCCCTAGATCACTACTCTTTCTTCTCATTTCTGACTCCTCATCTTTTCTATTCTTTAGGATGGCGGATGCAAGGATCAAGTTCACACAACCAGATGAAAACACACCTTTTGGATATCACTTGAAGGAAGCCACTAGATACCTGAACATAGGAGTACCAAGTTTCACTGGAACCTTCAACGCCACTTTACCCGAAGAGGAGCGCTGGATGATTCAAGTCTACATTCCAGGAAGGACATTTGCACCAGTCACGGAGCCAATAGAGTTTACCTTTGATGCACCAACATGGAGCCTAGGAAAGAGCATGGCAGCTCACATCGCCATGGGACGAATTGGAGAAGTTTACCACAACGATCTCAAGAATACTATCTACCAGATTTGTGGGCACCGAGATGAGCATTGGGAGATGATCACCACCAGGAAGGACAGATCAATCGTAGCTTATATTTAGGAGTTAAACCAACACATCCGACGCTAGGAGAATCAAATGTGCGCAGATATGGAGGATCTGCAGAAGGCTATGACCAAGATCAAGGAGCTAGAAGAAGAACTCAAGGCTACACGTAAAGACTATATGGAAGAAATCGTCGCTCTAGTAAGACAGAACGGCGACCTTAAGGAGAAGATTGGAGTATTCATGGGAGGATCGGCACCCAGAGGAGAAGAGGATGAACCTACTTGTCCAGATAATTATATCATCATCGACGACACCAACTCGGATCCCGACGACAGCGATGATGACTATGTTGATGAAGCTGGAGCAGATATCATGGAATCTTCATCGGAGCAGTTTTTCTAGTTGACCACCACAACAGTAGTAGAATTTTCCACCATTTAATTAGTTTTAGTCCAAGCACTTTTGTAACGATAGTTAGACCGTTATATGCCCTTGCTTGAATTGATTGGAGTGATATTGTGTGTTTTTGTCTCATGTGCATATGGGCAGTGTTATCTCACTAGACCTCGCTCTATTCTTAACTCTTCTCTCCTCTTTAAACCCTCAGATGCCTCCGAGACGCGACCCCGAGTTTGTTTTCCCGCCAGAGATCACTCAGTTGATTCAACAGCAGAATGCCTTGATTCAAACATTGGTACAGAACCAAGGCAACAACAACAACAACAACCCACCACCACCACCACCTATTGACCATTTGGATCGTTTCTTAAGGCTAAATCCGCCGGTGTTTTCTAGTAGCATCGAGCCAATAGTAGCAGATGATTGGCTCCGTAAGATAGGGAGGGAGTTGACCACTGCAGGATGTACAGATGGGGAAAAGGTGAAGTTTGCCGCACATCAGTTTGACGAACCCGCAGCAGCATGGTGGGAGAATTTTACAGCCACTTACCCTGTAGACACTGTCACATGGAATCAGTTTCAGCAAGCTTTCCGTACTGCCCATGTTTCAGCAGGAGCTATGGCCATGAAGAAGCGTGAGTTTCGCAACTTACGCCAAGGAGGACGGACAGTTGGCCAGTATGTGGATGCTTTCAGTAAATTAGCACGTTACGCCCCAGATGACGTTGCTATGGTTGCAGCTAAGCAGGAGAAGTTTCTAGAAGGACTGAATGATGAGCTGAGCATGCAGTTGATGGTAGCCACTTTCAATAACTACCAGGAGTTAGTAGATCGTCCTCTTATGATTGAAGGAAAGCAGCAGCAGATTGACAATCGTAAGAGGAAGTATGGACAGGGGAAGTACAATTCTGGAGCTCAGCAGAAACCACGCTTTACCCCGAAGTCAGGAGGGAAATTTCAGCATACTCATGGAGGAGGCAGCTCACACAATCATAATGGCACCAAGAATGGAAACGGGAATGGAGGAAGCAATGGAGAAAGCCGCACCAACCCGTCAACACCATCCAAGGTAGACCTGAGCCATATCACTTGTTATAAGTGCCGTAAGACTGGGCATTATGCAAATGAATGTCCAGAAGCCCAAAATGGTAATGGCAATGGAAGCTCAGGAAAGAAGCCGAACCCTTTCAACAGGGGGCAAGTGAACCACGTTACCGTGGAGGAGGTTGAAGCTCAGCTAGACACAGTAATAGGTAAGTTTTTGGTTAAGACATTTACTGCAGTTGTTCTTTTTTATACTGGTGCTTTGCATTCATACATATCAAGGGGATTTGTGGATAAATATAAACTACCAACCCAAGCCCTTAGGTCACCCATGCTAGTAACCTCACCCGGAGCAGAGTATATGGCTAGTATATGGTGTGATCGACTGCCATTAAGGATTGGACACCATGTATTTCCCTCGGACCTAATAGTTCTGGAATCGCAAGGTTTGGATGTAATATTAGGCATGGATTTGTTATCAAAGTATGGAGGGAATATAGATTGCTCCAGTAAGTCGATTTTGCTTACCACCCCTGAAGGAAGACGAATCAAGTATGTAGCACGGCATGAGCCGAGAAGAGCACATGTAAATTCCTTAATAGGAGTTGTGCAGGAGGAAGTACCAGTGGTAAGGGATTTCCCCGATGTATTTCCAGAAGAGTTGCCAGGCATGCCACCGGATAGAGACATTGAGTTCCTAATTGAACTACTGCGAGGCACTGGGCCGATATCCAAGAGACCGTACAGGATGCCAGCCCAAGATTTGGAGGAAATTAAGAAGCAGATTAAGGAGTTGTTGGACAAAGGTTTTATTCGCCCAAGTTCTTCACCTTGGGGATCGCCAGTACTTCTAGTGGAGAAGAAGGATGGATCGTTAAGAATGGTTGTTGATTATCGCGGATTGAATGAAGTAACAATCAAGAACAAGTACCCACTACCAATGATCAACGATCTGTTTGATCGGTTGCAGGGAGCCAAGGTGTTTTCCAAGATTGATTTGCGATCAGGGTACCATCAGTTGAAGATTCGGGAGCAAGATATACCGAAGACGGCTTTTACCACCAGGTACGGGCAGTATGAGTACACCGTTATGTCATTTGGTCTGACTAACGCCCCAGCCTATTTTATGAACATGATGAACAAGGTGTTTATGGAGTTTTTGGATAAGTTCGTCGTGGTGTTCATTGATGATATTTTGGTTTACTCGAAGAATGAAGAGAAAAATAAGGACCACTTGCGTTTGGTACTCTAGAAGCTCAGAGAACATCAGCTATACGCCAAGTTCAGCAAGTGTGAGTTTTGGCTGAAGGAAGTTGGATTTCTTGGACGTGTTATATCCGGAGAAGGTAAAGTAGTAGACCCCACTAACAGTTGGAGAGATCAGGAGTTTCCTTGGACCCGCAGGATACTACCAGAGATTCATTGAAAATTTCTCGAAGATTGCGAAGCCTATGACATAATTGTTGAAAAAGGATACCAAGTTCATTTGGACTGAGGAGTGTGAAGCTAGTTTCCAAGAGTTGAAGAAACGTTTGGTTACCTCACCAGTATTAATTCTGCCTGATCAGACCAAGGATTATGAAGTGTATTGCGACGCTTCACGTCGAGGACTTGGAGCAGTACTTATGCAGGAGGGAAGAGTTGTTTCGTATGCTTCACGACAGCTTAAGCCTCATGAGATGAATTATGCTACTCATGATTTGGAGTTAGCAGCCGTAGTGCACGCACTGAAAACTTGGAGACACTTCCTCATTGGAAATCATTCTGAAGTGTACACGGATCACAAGTGTTTGAAGTACATCTTCACGCAGAAGGAGTTAAATCTCAGGCAGAGGAGATGGTTGGAGCTTATTAAAGATTATGATATGAGATTGCATTATCACCCCGGGAGGCTAACGTTGTAGCAGACGCGTTGAGCCGCAAGAGCCACGTCAACACTCTAATGACCGGAGGTTTACCAAAGGAATTAGCCAAGGAATTACGAGAGCTATGTTTGGAAATAGTTCCAAGAGGCTATGTAGCAGCATTGGAAGATTCAGTCTACATTAGTGGATAAAATCAGGGAAGCCCAAAAGACAGATAAGGAAGTTGCTTCCATTAAGGAAAGTATGAGCAAGGGAAAGGCTAAAGGATTTCGTGAGGATGAGCACGATACCTTATGGTTTGAGGACCGTGTTTATGTCCCCAATGTCCCAGAGATCAGGAAGTTGATTCTGCAAGAAGCAAATGATTCACCATATTCGATTCACCCCGGAAATACCAAGATGTACTTGGATTTGAGGGAAACTTTCTGGTGGACCGGAATGAAGAAGGATATTGCAGAGTATGTAGCAGTTTGTGATGTATGTCAAAGGGTGAAGGCAAAACATCAGAAGCCAGCAGGATTGTTACAACCATTGCCCATACCCGAATGGAAGTGGGATAAACTAGGCATGGATTTTATCACGGGATTGCCCAGAACCCGTTCAGGCTATGACTCGACTTGGGTTGTAGTCGATCATTTGACGAAGGTAGCGCATTTCATCCCAGTAAAGACTACCTACAGCAGTGCCAGATTGGCTAAGATATACATGACAAGGATTGTTTGTTTGCATGGAGTTCCGAGGAGTATCGTATCAGATAGAGGAACCCAATTCACCTCAAAGTTCTGGAAGTAGTTGCACGAAACATTGGGAACCAGGCTGGAGTTTAGCACAGCTTTCCATCCACAGACAGATGGACAGACCGAGAGAGTCAATCAGATTTTGGAGGATATGCTTAGAGCTTGTGTTTTGGATTATGGATCAAGTTGGGATGACAACTTGCCATACGCAGAGTTTTCTTACAACAACAGTTATCAATCCAGTTTGAAGATGGCCCCTTTCGAAGCCTTGTACGGAAGGAGGTGCAGGACCCCGTTGTTGTGGGATGAAGTAGGAGATCACCAGTTGTTTGGACCGGATCTGATTAAGGAGTCTGAACAGAAAGTAAAGTTAATTCGTGATAGGCTCAAGGTAGCCCAGTCAAGGCAGAAAAGCTATGCGGATTCAAAACACAAGGAGACAGAATATGAAGTCGGAGACAATGTTTATCTTCGAGTATCTCCGCGTCGAGGAGTTAAGCGTTTTGGAGTTAAAGGAAAGTTAGGGCCACGTTTTGTGGGGCCATACAAAGTTTTGGAACGCATGGGAGAAGTAGCGTACAAGTTGGAATTACCCGAGGGATTGTCAGGAGTTCACGATGTGTTCCATGTTTCACAGTTGAAGAAGTGTCACGCAGAGATGGCTGATATACCACTGAGAGATACAGTGCCACTAGAAGCGATTCAGTTGAAAGATGATTTGACCTATGAGGAGAAACCAGTTAAGATTCTGGAATATGCCAGCTGAGTTACCCGCAGTAAGGTTATCAAGTTTTGCAACGTTCAGTGGAGCCACCACACCGAGGAAGAAGCCACCTGGGAGTGAGAGGAAGATCTGCTCAAGGCCCACCCTCACCTATTTGCTAGCCAACCTGAATCTCGAGGGCGAGATTCATCTTAAGGGGGTAGGTTTGTAACATCCCAAATTTTCAATTTGGAATGTTATACATAGATCATCATTGCATATCATATTTTGTTGCATTGTTGGCTCGATAAATTCTACGCAACTCAAGGACCCACGGAGAGAGTTGGGGATTTCGTTATTTTCATATTTGAGTTTTCTCAAATTTTGAAAATAGGATCATTTGATTTTATTTATTTTATCTTTATTTCTACTACCAAAATTTCAGAGAGGGAATAAAATGACTTTCCCAAAATAAAGAAATAATGAAGATTTAATAAAAAAATCAAATAAGATTTATTTTGGAGTTTTTCGCCTTTTTATTTGAATTTAGGAAAAATGCGTGTTTTTCAAAATTGCATTTAGACCCCAAATAAATGTTCATCTTGTCCGGCTTGATCTTAGAAGCCGGGGAAAATTTATTTCGGGATTTTTGGAGTCCGTTTAGTATTTCTTTTTATTTTTCTTCTACGCGGAATTATTTAAAAAAACGTGAACCGCCTTTGGGCCGTGCCCGAGCGGGACTCCGCTCGTGGGCACTTATAAATAGCGCCGCCCTGAGCCCCAGGCCTGTCAGCCGCTGCCGCCTCAGCCCACTCGCCGCCGCCGGCCACGCCCCGCCCGAAACCCAAACCCTAATCCACCGCCGCCGCC
>NC_041389.1:205745307-205824872 GCF_002162155.2 Triticum dicoccoides | reverse complement strand
CGCCAGATCCGCCGCCGCCGCCGCCCGCCGTCGCCGGAGCCGCCGCTGCCGACCCCGCCGCCGAGGTTCACCGCTGCCTCGTTTTCCGTGCTGCCGGTTTTTCTCAAAAACCGAACGGTTTTTTTCTTTGGTTTTATTTTTGGTTTTTTTATTAGACCGGTTTTTTTCGGTTCGGTTAATTAGCGAGCGTTCGCTCGTTCGTTCATTTTAACGAACTTGTTCATCAGATTAGTTTAGTTAACGAACGTTCGTTCGTTAACCCGTTCGTCGTTTTTCTTTTTCTCGGATTTAATCCACGATTTTTCTGATCGCGATTCCTGATCCGATTTTCGTTTTAGTTTAACTTTTCGCTCGTTTATCGGAATCCCACGATTCAAGCGCCTGGAGTTTCGTCTCGAAACCCTCTTTCCGAATAATCAACTTACACAAGTTTTGCTTCTGTAAAAGTTGACATATATCCAGATTAGTAAAACGAAATTGTTTTCTTTCGCCGTTTGAATTTCGTTGCTTTGTTTGATTTGATTCTTTTTGCAAACCAGAGTTCTTAAGTTGAATTTTCCGGTTAGATCTTCTATTTGAGTTTTACCTATGCATTAGATGAGTACTTATTGTATGCTTGTTTGTTTGTCTGTGATAGAATACCTGGAGTGCGCCGCCTGTTACTTTGAGTCTCTAGGTTTCGCGGATCATCAGCAAGGCAAGTAACACTTTGATCATACCTTTTCTACTACCCAGTTTTATGCATTAGATCAATCCTCAAACATTGCATGATTAGGACCTAATTAAATTGTGGGTTATGGGAAGTAGATGAGGTAGTACCTATTACCTGTTTTATTATCAAACCTTTGGGAGTTACTTGTACGTTTGCTTATTATGTCATGCTATGCTAGTAGACGTGGATTGGGTGAGTGTATCCATGACAGATGTGAGATTGTTGATTAATGGTTTATTTAAGGTGGCAACTTAAACACACATCTGGGTGGATTGAGGCACCTGGTTTCTATCAGGACTTGCCTGTTTTTCTTCGGACCGCCACCCAGGCTCAAAGGGATCATAAGATTATTCATGCTAGAAACTTCCGTGTGCAGCCACATGCTATTATGGGATCTAGCATAGTTGACTAAGTCGTGCGAACTCTTACAGGGTAGACTAGCAGATGTAGGGGATGTAGGTTGGTATGGTCTACCCTCTACGTAAGGTGCAAGCGCTTCTGAAAGACTATGTCTCGATCATCCGTTTCTCAAACACCATGTAGTGCGAGAAACCAAACGGAGGAGATCGGGTCATGTGGGGAAAAGTGCGCCAACCTCTGCAGAGTGTATAAACTAATCATGGTTAGCTGTGTCCCCGGTTATGGACATCTAGATTATCTAGTACTTGGATTATCATGTGAATATCATCATGTTACTTCTAATTAGTATTGTTGGGATGTTAATGAGTATTTTTAATTGGGATTGAGAATGCTGTCAACCATTCTCAATGTTTAACAACCACCATGATAGTTAACTAAATTTATTCCTTTGCAGTAGGGAAAAAATGGCTTTATGCAAACTGTAACCATAGAGCTTTCCACCAGCCAAATATGCATGTAGTATAGCTTAATCCATTGTTTTTCTCTATGTGTTACATTGCCAGCATATTCCATGTGCTGACCCATTTTCGGGCTGCAACGTTTCATGTTGCAGTCTTTTCAGACGACGAGTAAGGTGCTTTTAGGTCGTGGTTCTATAACCAGTGATGCCGTTGGAGTTGATGGACTCGCTTATCTTCCAAGTCTTCTGCTGTTATCGTATTTCAGATGGCCTTAAGCCATATTTATTTCAATAAGTTCTCTCTTGAGACATTCGATGTAATAAGTGTGTGATTGCTACTCTGTTATAAATCCTCCAAGTACTGTGTGGTGTCAGCATTACTGATCCAGGATGATACTGAGCACAGAGATCAGACTGTTTGAGGTCTGGTTGATACATCTTCAACTTCACCAGCAACTAACAACGCTATAAGAGGGGCTGAGCAAAAGCGGTTACATAGCCAAACAACGGTTTGCTAGGAAGGGTGAAAAAGGTTAGAGGCTGACATGGCAATCTGGGAGGCTTGATAGATAAGAGATAGGTAGCGCTGCAAAGCGATAGAACGAAGCAACTAGCATAGCAATGATAGTAGTGAGATCCATAGTAACGGTCATCTTGCCTGAAACCCCGCTAGGAAGATGAACGAGTCCATGAAGAAGACGAACGGATGTAGTCGAACGAATCCTCACAACTCCGGAACGAAACCGAAGCTAACGAGAGAAGCAAACCGGAAAGGAGGAAACAACATGGTAAACACATAAGCATAATCGTGGCATGATGCACAATCAAGTATGATGCATGTCCGGTTTAATGAGGCATGGCATGGCAAAGTGCAACAAGCAATACTACAAGTTAAGTGGAGCTCAATATGCAAGGAGTTGCATATTGACAAAACACCACATGCAATTATTTAGTTCTCTCTCATTTATGTACCCAACAATATTAAATGTTGTTAAACATGGCAAGAGGTGAGGCATAATTAAACTACCTATCTACGCAAGTTTAAATGAGGCCGGAACAACAAACAACAATTCCGGAAAATCCCCATATGCATATTTTGAATTTGCTACTGTTCTGCCCTAAACCATATTTTAATGTTGCTAAGCAGTAAAACAAAGTGCACCAAGTTAATCTATGCATTTTTCCACCCCATTTATATATAAATTTTATTAAGAATGGAGCTACGGTTATTTAGTTATGAAATAAATCATTTTAGCATGGCATTTGAGCAAATTTAAACAAACAACATTTTAAACATTTTAAACATGGAAGAAAGCAGCAGATTATGAAACTAGATGAAAAACTAAGCATTTTACATATATAAATTATTTACAAATGATGCATGGTTTGTGAGTTATCAAATGCATGATCTAGAGGGACTTTTGTGCAAATCTGTTAATTCACTGGATAATTAGACAAATCGTCCAGAACGGAAAAAATGATGCGGGCCGAATCTCGAGCGGGCTTGGTTTCTCACCATGGCACTTGGGCCGGCTCGGTGCTGGGCTGGGGCAGAGGGAGCTGGGCCTTGGCGCCTGGGTCAACAGCAGCAGCAGGCCGGCTCAGGCGGTCACGATCAACGCACGCTGGATCGCTGCGCTCTGCTCGACTCGAGCAACACAGAGGAAGAAGGCGCGACGGTGCTCCAGCTTGGCGCAGGCGACGGGGAGTGAAGTGGCGGCAAGCTAGGGAGGTCCGGCAGGGGACGCGCAATCCGGGCAGCGCGAGGCGAGGGCTCCCAGCGGCGGGGGTTGCTGCATGGAGACGGGCGGCCATGGCACTCGATGCAGGGACGCAGGAGGCGGGGCTCGGGTCAACAGGGACGAGCGGGCGAAGCAGGGGACGACGGCCAGCGAACAGGAGGGGCGCTAGTGGCGGGGACAGGGCCCTGCCGGCGGGATCCGGCCGTGAACGGGCAAGGGCCGCGGAGGCCGGCCGGATCTGGTGGGTGGCCGTGGTGGAACTTGGCGAGGAGGCGACCCACGTGAAGCTTATGCGAGGCTCCCATGGCGGCTCTTCTGTCCAAGAAAAGAGAGATCAGGGAAGGTGAGAAACGAGGCAGGAGGGAAGGAAGGATAGGGGAGGCGCGATGGGGCTCATCTTGCTAGCTGGTTCGGTCGCCGGCGGCGGCACCAGACGACAAGGCGAGGAGGAGGAGCACGGGGAGGCTCGTGGCAGGGGCTTGAGGACGGGCGTGCGGTGGTGGAGGAGGCCGGGAATGAGCCTCCTGCTCGATCTGGAGGCGGACACGAGGATGATTCGACGGGAGGAGGTGGAGGCTGCAGGCTGGATGGAGCCGATGGTGGCAGGGCGAGTGCTGGTTGGCCCGACGCTGAAGACGAGGTGGAGCGATGGTTGCTGCGGGAGGAGATCCCGAGGTGGTAGGAGACAGGAGGAGTGGCGGCGGCGGGAAGGGGCAAAGCTCCTAGGTTTTAGGGTTAGGCTAGATTAGGTATGGGGTTGGTTTATATATAGGGAAAGGGGGTTTAGGGTAGATTTGAACCCTCCGATTAAACCGGACGGTCGAGAATAAATGGCTTAGGGGTGTCCAACAAATAAACGCAGATGTTTTATAGATGTTTGGGGATGATCCGGATCCATCGGTAACGACAGACCGGTTCGGGTTCGGGTAAGTTTCGGACACGCACACGAGGGGTCTAAGAGAGGTCAACGAGGACAAGGGCCTGACAAAATAACAATGGAGGCAAAGAGAGAAAGGGCAACTGCGAATGGCTATGAGTTTTTTGAAAACATGCAGATGCAATGCACGTGATGCTATGAGATGAGATGCATGACATGAAGACAATGCAAAACAAAAGACAAAACACAACCACGGAGGAAATAACATATCACATAGCTGGAAATGGCAAGAGTTGGAGTTACAAATATGGAAAGTTGCATCCGGGGCGTTACAACACTCCACCACTACAAGAGCATCTCGTCCCGAGATCTAGGATGGCACCGGAGGGAAAAGGAAGAGGAAGATAGGAGGTAAACTAAGTTGCTTCTTCGACAAGCGAGTGAAACCATGAACCTTGAGAGGTTAAACAATTTCAAGGAAAGAATACGGCGGAGATGGAAGTTGAGCACACTCCGTTACATGAGAGGAACAAGGAACATTATGAGAACCTTGTTGGTTGAAAGACATGAAACTAGAGCTTAACGAACCAAAGAGAATATGCCACCACACCGGTATAATGGGATAGCCAAGGAACAAGAATGACAGATTTGGACAGCACTCCGGTAGAAAAGGGAAGGAAAACTTGAAAAATGGGGAGAACTTGAAACGAGGGCACGACACTCCGGTTAAATGGATAAGCACGAAAAGAACACAGTCCTGACAAAACGAGACGATAGGTCTAAGAGAGTAACATCACAAAGTCTCTGGAAGGAATTAAAGAATGGAATGGAATGAACGGAGGGAAACAAGATCTTCAAAGAGCACGCTTACAAGAAATGCTAGAACAGAGTTGTTGGATTATCAACAACGAAAGGAACAAGCTTGTTGTGGGCTTGTGGAACACATCTCAAAAATTATAAGGTGACAACCGGCCACTAACAGAAATAATCGATTGGTTGAGATCAATGAAGATAAGAGAAACTTCTTTCACCAAGAGGATAACTGGAGAACTTGGGTCATTGATAAGCACCACAATTAGCAACATTCCTTCGGGAAGGCTTTAGGTGAAAAATAACCCAAGATAACTCCAACAAAGAAATTGCTGGGTTGAAAGGATCTCATGATCGAAGAGAAAAATGATGGTTTTTAAAATATCTCATTCTTGACAACATATGAATCATGAAACATGAAGGAAATTGTCAAGAGTGACATAACACCACCTCAAAAGATAAGATAGAAGGAATTGCACTTCGGAATGTAAGATGAAGAATGCTTGAACTCCTCCAACAAGAATCTTGAAGAACACTTCAAGAATGAATTAAATCCTTGATGAACCACCATGAAGAGCCTCTATGGAGAACTTAGGTAATAAAAGGGTGATACAAAGGAAGAGAAGTTGAAAACACAAGGTGAAGCCTTGCAATAATTTAGGTGGAGCTTCGTGATGAGATAATGCGGAAAACTTGGAACTCTAGAAAAGAAAAGATGGAGCATCTCGAACCGAGAAATGTGACATGATGAACAACGATGGAAAGAAGAAACTAGATCACCTGGATGAAACAATAATAAGAATTACGTTATGTGTATCCTTCACCAATATAAATTGATGACATGCAATAGATTTGGCATACTACTTATTCTTCTTTAGGGATTGAAAAGAGATATAGTGCCAACTTGAAGAAGTAATTGATGGGACCACCGGTGGGATTTGGAAACAACGAATATTTGATATGATAACGAAGGAAGTGAAATCTTGAATGAACCACCGTAAGAATTGAAAATGAAAGTAGCAAGGGCACAATTCACCGGAAAGAATTTGAAAACGAATGAAGATACTTGAAGTGATTTAGATACATGAGAACGAAGAGAACTTGAACTGATTAGAGGATATTTGAACGATTCAATGGTAAGATTTGGAGAACGATAGCTACACGCTGAGAATGAAGAATTATGACATGATGGCCTTCAGAGGAAAGAAATGGAAACAACTCATGAAATGCTCCGGATGGTAAGAAAAGAATTCTCACAATCAAAACAATAATGAGGATAGCATGAAGCTAGAACCATGAATCTTCAAGAGAATGGACCAAGATTTAGAGGAAACACTTCTTCGGTCATCACATGTTGAGAATGATGATGAGAACCACCAAAATTGTTGAGGCACTTCGGAACAAAGAAGAACAGAAATGATGAAGCAACGATGAAAATATTTTGAAAACGATCTTGGAGAAGGGATATGACTGATGAAAATTCATTCTTACATCAAACTTCAAAAGACTTTGGAAATCGCTCCACATAAATTAGAAGAGTCAGGTAAGATCCTAGGAAAAGACCTATGGGTTAGGGCCCACTCGAAAGAAACATCGTTGAAGGATTGCTTGAAATAAAGATTGCACCGGTAGAATTAAATGGCTTGAATGACATAACAACCTCAAAATAACTTGAACGGATCTGGAATGAATAGACGAGCCTTCTGAGATATCTTCAACACTCCAGAACAAATGAATAGCGGGAATTGAATGATTAAGAGGTGCATCGGAAAGAGAAAGCTTTTGCAACAAGGAAAGGAATACGATCGACACTGAAAGCTTGAGTTAAATCCACCAGAAAAGAATACGAGAATGAAGAATGATGAACTTGAAGCTGTTGAGCATCTTCATGAGGGATCACTGGATCAGAACATTGATTGAAAAGAGTGAAGAGGCTTCACATGAATAAATAGATACTTGATTAAATGTTGAAATGATCGGATCCACTTGAAGAGAAGCACGCCGGTTGGGAAAAGAATTAACATGATGACCTCGATGATGAAGAAGGATTAGTATTCACATAGCAATATGAGAACACCATTTAGGAAAGGTATGGATTCAACATTTGACTTCGAAGGAACTCGAATACCACAAATAAAACAAAACAAAGGACTTGGCTTGCAGAATAAGCCGGAAACAAACATATGATAGAGATTTCGTCCGAAGTTTTCATGCTGGGCCCACACGGGCTCGATCGTACATCACCATCATGTATAAGGCAGTGCACATGACATACGAAGCGTCCCCGAATCGGCATAGCCAAGGATTCTTTAAGACACAATGAGACCACTGTAAAAACGACCGTGGATAGGCGGACCACTAGACGTTGAACCCCCATCTCATATCATGCATTTGTCAAAAAGAAAAAAAACTAGAGCTACTTGAATTCCCACCTATAAAACTCCCGAAACTTTATGGTTATGCAATCTGGTGTTGGGGATATAGGGGAAGCAATATATCTCACCCAAACTAAAAATCCCTACATCCGGCTGTATCCATCCGTGAACACATAACAAAGAAAACTCCGGAAATCGTGTACCTCAACCTTCGAAAAGCATACGTTATATGAGCTATGGCAATACTCCGGAACTCCCACCCCAGTACTGGGTGGCGTCGAGGTTACCTCACCAACAACTGCATAAAAGAGATTTTCGATGTCGGCAAAACTCAGGTATTCCAGAACTGCAACGAATAAAATTGTGACGACAACACCTCGGAGCTCAACTCCCTGGGACACTGCCACAACCCCTAAATGTCAGGAGGCACCAAGAACAATGTTCTCGTCAAAAGACTATCGGAACGATCCCAAGATACCCTCGTGATCCTAAATTTTTTTTAGTGAAATTTGAGGAGAGGAAAGTCAAAACATCTACGTTAGGAGACCTCACCAGAGCGACGAAGGGACTGAGGAGTAAAAAGAATCCTACTCTCCAATATATATAATCATAAGACACAAAATAGTTTTCTTCTAGACTCAACAGTGGGCAACAATCAAGGGGCTCCTATGGTCGGTCGAGGCTCTGATACCAACTTGTCATGCCCAATATGCGATACTATCCTAAAGAGACTCAAAGGTCCCACCAAGGATAGAACCGCATATTGATACGCTTTTGCAAGGTGGATATCGTTACATCAACATTACAAAATAGATGGGGATACATACAAAAGGCATACAATGCCACACGAATACAACATCATACATAAGAGCATCATCAAACTACGGATGAAACACAAAAAGAAACTCAAACGACATCCATCCTGCTAGCCCAGGCTGCCGACCTAGAACCTATCCCCTGATTGAAGAAGAAGCAGAAGAAGAACTCCAAAACAGGCAAACATCGCTCTCGCGTCAAGATCATCGCATAACCTGTACCTGCAACTGTTGTTGTAGTAATCTGTGAGCCACGAGGACTCAGCAATCCCATTACCATGGGTATCAATACTAGCAAAGCTTAATGGGAAAGGAAGGGGTAAAGTGGTGAGGTTGCAGCAGCGACTAAGCATATATGGTGGCTAACATACACAAATGAGAGCGAGAAGAGAAGCAAACGGAACGGTCGAGAAGCTAGAAGTGATCAAGAAGTGATCCTGAAACTACTTACGTTCATACATAACCCAAAACCGTGTTCACTTCCCGGACTCCGCCGAAAAGAGACCATCATGGCTACACACGCGGTTGATGCATTTTAATTCGAATCTGGTGTCAAGTTATCTACAACCGGACATTAACAAATTCCCATCTGCCACATAACCGCGGGCACGGCTCTCGAAAGTTTATACCCGACAGGGGTGTCCCAGCTTATCCCATCACAAGCTCTCACGGTCAATGAAAGATATTCCTTCTCCCAGGAAGACCCGATCAGTCTCGGAATCCCGTTTTACAAGACATTTCGGCAATGGTAAAACAAGACCAGCAAAGCTGCCCGATGTGCCGACAATCCCGATAGGAGCTGCACATATCTCGTTCTCAGGGCAACACCGGATGAGACTAGCTACGAGTAAAACCAGCCCTCAAGTTTCCCCGAGGTGGCCCCGCAGGCAGTTCGGTTCGGACCAGCACTTAGAGAAGCATTGGCCCCGGGGGGGGGGGGGCTAAAATAGAGATGACCCTCGAGAGCGCGACTCCCAAGGGAAAAGTATAGGTGGTGGTGAGACAAATGGTAAAACCAAGGTTGGGCCTTGCTGGAGGAGTTTTATTCAAAGCGAACTTTCAAGGGGGTCCCATAAATCACCCAACCGCGTAAGGAACACAAAATCAAGGAACATAACACCAGTATGACGGAAGCTAGGGCGGCAAGAGTGGAACAAAACACCAGGCATAAGGCTGAGCCTTCCACCCTTTACCAAGTATATAGATGCATTAATTAAATAAGAGATATTGTGATATCCCAACATAATCCTGTCCACCATGGAGCAATCTTCAACTTCACCTGCAACTAACAACGCTATAAGAGGGGCTGAGCAAAAGCGATAACATAGCCAAACAACGGTTTGCTAGGAAGGGTGAAAAAGGTTAGAGGCTGACATGGCAATCTGGGAGGCTTGGTAGACAAGAGATAGGTAGCGCTGCAATGCGATAGAACGAAGCAACTAGCATAGCAATGATAGTAGTGAGATCCAGAGTAACGGTCATCTTGCCTGAAATCCCGCTAGGAAGAAGAACGAGTCCATGAAGAAGACAAACGAACGTAGTCGAACGAATCCTCACAACTCCGGAACGAAACCGAAGCTAATGAGAGAAGCAAACCGGAAAGGAGGAAACAACATGGTAAACACATAAGCATAATCGTGGCATGATGCACAATCAAGTATGATGCATGTCCGGTTTAATAAGGCATGGCATGGGAAAGTGCAACAAGCAATACTACAAGTTAAGTGGAGCTCAACATGCAATGAGTTGCATATTGACAAAACACCACATGCAATTATTTAGTTCTCTCTCATTTATGTACCCAACAATATTAAATGTTGTTAAACATGGCAAGAGGTGATGCATAATTAAACTACCTATCTAGGCAAGTTTAAATGAGGCCGGAACAACAAAGAACAATTCCGGAAAATCCCCATATGCATATTTTGAATTTGGTACTGTTCTGCCCTAAACCATATTTTAATATTGTTAAGCAGTAAAACAAAGTAGACCAAGTTAATCTATGCATTTTTACACCCCATTTACATATAAAGTTTGTTAAAAATGGAGTTACGGTTATTTAGTTATGAAATAGATCATTTTAGCATGACATTGAGCAAATTTAAACAAACAACATTTTAAACATTTTAAACATGGAAGAAAGCAGCAGATTATGAAACTAGATGAAAAACTAAGCATTTTACATATATAAATTATTTACAAATGATGCGCGGTTTGTGAGTTATTAAATGCATGATCTAGAGGGACTTTTCTACAAATCTGTTAATTCACTGGATAATTAGACAAATCGTCCAGAAGTGAAAAAAAACCATGCGGGCCGAATCTCGAGTGGGCTTGGTTTCTCACCATGGCACTTGGGCCGGCTCGGTGCTGGGTTGGGGCAGAGGGAGCTGGGCCTTGGCGCCTGGGTCAACAGCAGCAGCAGGCCGACTCGGGCGGTCGCGGTCTACGCACGCTGGATCACTGCGCTCTGCTCAACTCGAGCAACGCAGGGGAAGAAGGCGCGATGGCGCTCCAGCATGGTGCAGGCGGCGGGGAGTGGAGTGGCGGCAAGCTGGGGAGGTCCGGCAGGGGACGCACAATCCGGGCGGCGCGAGGCGAGGGCTCCCAGCGGCGGGGATTGCTGCAAGGAGACGGGCGGCCATGGCGCTCGATGCAGGGACGTAGGAGGCGGGGCTCGGGTCAATAGGGATGAGCGGGCGAAGTAGGGGACGACGGCCAGCGAACAGGAGGGGCGCCAACGGCGGGGACAGGGCCATGCCGGCGGGATCTGGCCGTGAACGGGCAAGGGCCACGGAGGCCGGCCGGATCTGGTGGGTGACCGTGGTGGAACTTGGCAAGGAGGCGACCTGCGTGAAGATTCTGCGAGGCTCCCATGGCGGCTCTGCTGTCCAAGAAAAGAGAGATCAAGGAAGGTGAGAAATGAGGCAGGAAGGAAGGAAGGATAGGGGAGGCGCGATTGGGCTCATCTTGCTAGCTGGTTCGTTCGCCAGCGGCGGCGCCGGACGACGAGGCGGGGAGGAGGAGCACGGGGAGGCTCGAGGCAGGGGCTTGAGGACGACCATGCTGCGGGAGGAGGAGGCCGGGAATGAGCTTCCTGCTCGATCTGGAGGCGGGCCTGAGGATGGTTCGACGGGAGGAGGTGGAGGCTGCTGGCTGGATGGAGCCAAGGGTGGCAGGGCGAGCGCTGGTTGGCCCGGCGCTGAAGATGAGGTGGAGCGGTGGTTGCTGCGGGAGGAGATCCCGAGGTGGGAGGAGACAGGAGGAGTGGCGGCGGCGGGGAGGGGCAAAGCTCCTAGATTTTAGGGTTAGGCTATATTAGGTATGGGGTTGGTTTATATATAAGGAAAGGGGGTTTAGGGTAGATTTGGACCCTCCGCTTAAATCGGACCGTCGAGAATAAATGGCTTAGGGGGGTCCAACAAATAAACGTAGATGTTTTATAGATGTTTGGGGATGATCCGGTCCATCGGTAACGACACACCGGTTCGGGTTCGGGTAAGTTTCAGACACGCACACGAGGGGTCTGAGAGAGGTCAACGAGGACAAGGGCCTGACAAAATAACAATGGAGTCAAAGAGAGAAAGGGCAACTGCGAACGGCTACGAGTTTTTTGAAAACATGCAGATGCAATGCGCATGATGCTATGAGATGAGATGCATGACATGAACACAATGCAAAACAAAAGACAAAACCCAACCACGGAGGAAATAACATATCACATAGCCGGAAATAGCAAGAGTTGGAGTTACAAATATGGAAAGTTGCATCCGGGGCGTTACATACACCAATCACCCTAAAATAGCTTTGGACCTTTGGGTCAAAGTTGTGACACTATGTACAAATAAAGAAAATTGATTGGTGCTTCTTTCAGAAAAGAGTACTCCCTAGAAAACTGCCAATATAAGCTACTAGTATTTCGTTAGAGGATTTGCTGCCGAGAAAGATCCGTCCACAGAGAGCGCCACACATCCCACTGGTGGTGGTGGATGCCAATGCATGCATGGAGCATGCTTGGTGTCGGAAATTTTTACTTGGCACACCTTGCACTCTGCATATATGCCGCTTCCATCCGTACATTTGTGTAGTTCCACCAAAATGCAGCTGAATAACCCTGTTTGCATAGATAATGAAAGAGCGTGAATACATTATAGTGGCACTAGTTGATGAAACATACACTAATAAATAGAAGAAAATATTGCGATAGTATCATAGTATGCCATGCTGCGAGGGCGAGATGGGCCCTGCGACGCCTCATACTGGAAATCGACCCAACTCTCCCCGATACACCTTCTGCCAGTGATGAAAATCAGTGTACAGTGGTAGTACAAGGAGGGTCCTTGAGACATTCCAATCTCTATTTTTGTGCAGATCAAGTAAAATTAAGCACCCTAGTTTGCAGAAATGCTTAAACATTAATAATGGGACTAGTTGATGAAACATATTCTAACAAAGAGAGGCACTTTCTTTATCTACATTGTAAATGAAATGATAGAGAGAACACTCACTCTAGTTTAACTGTATTATTAATTCATTTTATCAGTGACACTAGGGTCGAGCAGGTGGCAAACGAGGTGTACTGTGCATCACAAGGATGGAGGCCGGGGGTGCTTAGACTGGGATGCTGAAGCTGGCTCTTTTAGACCCTATCTTCCCCCCTAATGTTTCTGTGGTAGCATTTGGGTTGTAATCCAAACTTCATCGAGCTGGTGCTGGGTCCCCCTACCGGCCTAACTATTGTGGCGAACTTGTCTCCTGCTAGTACCTAGTCTGTTCTAGAAGTAGTTGTACAACTGCCCATTTACACTGAGATGTTGTCGGATAATGGTTCTCTATGGTTGGCTTTTTTTAATGAAATCGGAGGAAACCCCCTCTTTCGATATATAAAAAAATTCAGTGGCACTAGCGGTGCCAAAACATTGCCTCAAATTAATAGTGCCACTAGATTAAGGTGCAATAATAACATTACTGTTTTATCATGGCAGTGCCAAAACCGTAGCACAAGAACAGACTCAACATGCAAGATCTTTGGCAAACGGTCAGATCCAAAAGGAACATACCTCATGATGGGAACCATATCTGCAGTCAACGCCATCGTAGAAGGGATGACACCAGTCACCAACATGGATGATTCAATTCATGGGACCTTTTGGTGCAGTTCACCTAAAATGAAGCAATGTCCCATGAGCTAGCAGCTTGTTCTTCTTTTTTGATGAAAAGGGCTCCATCCCCGGTTCCATTTCCATTAGAAAATGAAACACACAGAGCTTTTCTTCATTAGTTGAAATAAAATTAAGCAACATCAAGGTTGGTTGTGAAGCTCCTGGAATGTTCAACTATAATTTGGATATCATTTGTGCAGTTCAACTAAGATCAAGCGTGAAATGTACATCTCTGTTTGCACAAAAAAGGAGGAAAGGAGGGTGACTAACAAGTGATGAAACATGCATCAAATGAAAAGAAGCATGTTCCTTATCTGATTGGCAATGCTACGAGGACAGTAGAAATATCTAAAGCAGCAGCATTGCTAGATATTAGTGTGGTCATTAGGATTAACTGTGACAACCGTTAAAAATGACATTACTTTAATGGTGCCATTACTTCATTTTACCAGCAACATTACATTAACAGTTGCTACAGAGTCAGTATTTGGGCATGTGAGAGTAGGCAGCCTAGGAGAGTTGCATTTCTAACGAAAAGAAGCAACTTATCTTAATGGGAAATTTAGCAGGACATGAAAAAAAGTTCCATTGATTCATATTACTGGAGGCATTACATTGAAAACAACATTGGTTTAACGTGTCCTTACTTTTAACAGTGCGACTGCTACATTTTACGAGTGGCATTACATAAGAGTGGCTCGGGGCAACAAACATCAGAACAGGATATCTGGGTTGGTCCCATTTTTGTTCGGTATAGCCACGTTATACTGTGTGAGGCTAGCAAATCTAGTGCTGGACTTACTCTGTTGACTTGTCCCCCAGTCCCCACTTTCTTTCCTTTTTCAACCAATAGATCAGGTTTATATTGAGTTTGTACCGCGTTTCCCTTTATTTCCCTATTAGACCTAGAGATCAGTTGGATATCCAGTCTCTGCTACTTTTCGCCCCCATTATTTCCTCTTTCGACCAAGTCCTAGATTCAGGTAACAAATATTCCCCCACCCCCACCCCCTTTCTTCCTTGTTTAAACCAAGTAGTACTAGATTCGAGTGTATGAACTAGTTTTACCTCTTAACAGTAAAAATTAGGTGCTTTTCGAACAGCTCATCGATCCTATATACGAGGGGGCCTGATAAATAGTAAAAGATACAAATGCAGCAACGTCAGGAGCTCGGGGAGTAGAGCAAGGCCGGTTTCAAAGGAAGTTATACTTGAGGGTCGCCGGGATGTCGCTAGGTGGGCGGTGGGAGGCCGGATCTACCCACACTATGACAGCAAGGAAGAAGGGGTCAGAGGCCCTCCCTAGCCAGCGGTGCTTGGGAGAGAACGGCAAGGCAGGCTGATCGGAACGCGCCGGTAGTGGGTAAGAGCCGTTGCCGAGGATGACCGTGTGAACGTTGCACCTTCTCACCTTCCCCGGCGGAGAGGATCCGTCTGGATCTGTGACCAGCGGTGAGCAGAGAGAGAGAGAGAGAGAGTGTGTGTGGCCACAACTGTCGTTTTTAGATCTGGAGAGGCCGAGACAGTGTGAAGAGAGCAACACTAGCAAGCAAGCGTGGAGGTTCCTGCCTATATAGTGGAGTAGTACTAGTTTTCTTTTGTCTACCAGAGCTGACTTGACCTCGTCAATGACTGTTGAGAAGTCTTCATGCACGTGGCCCGGAGGCGCAATTGTTGTCATTTTGATCTGAAGCACCAGAATGTAACATATAACACGAAAAAATGCCACATGACAAGAAATCATAACCTCACTGCCCAAAGGAGACAACATGAATCCCGATGGACAAACTAGACGAGGAGCAAAGCTCAAATTAAAGATAAAGTCGTAGAAAAGGGGTCCGTCGATAGATGTCCTAATTAACATAGCCGGCTTGACCTAGATGGCAGCCGAGTAGTCTTCGTGCATGTGCCCCCAATGACTAGCCCAACTCAGTTGTCACTGTTTAACCCTCGCAGTGATTCGAAGCACATGACACCTAATTTTGCGAGATGAAAAGAAACCTTTTTTAGATTTCTCACCACAACTACAACCATGTACAACACAACCTGCACGATATGTAGACAATAGCCAATCCAGGCGTGCCTGCTAGCGTCTCGTCACATGCATGGACGAACTAATCTTCCGTGTCTTGCAGGGGTCGTCCAGGCACCAACGTAGTACAACACTTCTCTAGTACTATCGCTCGTCTTCCTCTTCTATTAAGTCACCCGACTTGCGGGGCCGGGGAGTGTGCCTATGGTCGGTTCTCAATTGTGGTCCCACATGTGTGTGCAAACGCAATATGACACGCGTTCCATTCGGAGAGTAGCGTGCCAGACCGACCGACTGTCTGGGGTGCGACGCGAACGCGACGGGCGTGCTGTATACTCAGTACATGTGTACCACCATTTTCTAGAGGCTTTGCTCCATGGTGCAATCCATGGATACAAAATTAGTATACTGTACTATTTAAAAGTCGAGGGCGGGGCTTTTCCTGCATGGTAGGCGGCGAGGTAGTTCCGCCTAGTCGGTTCGAAAGAGACGCGAGAAGACGAGGGAGTAGGCCGTTGCAAACGTAGGGCTATGTGATTTGACAGTGAGTTACTGCTGGACAGGTGGGGCCACATGATTTGACTTGCCATTATCATTTTAACTGCGGCGCTACGACCAGCGTGAGTCTCCCGATTCCTAACCACCTCCATACAGATGTCTCTCCCAATGCTCCACCATGTAGTAGAGGCTGGCTCTTGCATGAGAGCCCACTTCTCCACTTTTTCCTTGCCTCTCTTTCCTCCACATATGCAAAAATACCATGTAAAGCGCACTATGGTAGTTAGGTTGGTCGTAATGGAGAGTATCATATACTAGTATCATGCATATGATACTTTTGTATGATACTACATCCGTAATGCATAGTATCATGTGTTGGTATCATAGGATAGTTTATTTATTGTCATGCATGACACATAGTAGCACATCATTTAATATGATACTACAGTATCATATTATGATACTCAACTCTCTCTTTTCTTCATTTAATTCGATGTCACCTCATCAAGATTGCATAGTTGGCATGCATGATACTACTCCCATTACAAGCGGCCTTACTTGCTCCTACAGGTGCTAAGCTTGCCACATAGGCATAAAGTCTGATGTGGCAAGTTAATCAAGAATAGAGAGACTAGTTTGGTGACCCAAGGAAGAAACGGTGCTAAGCACGTGTACCTAGGTGAAAAGACAATTTTGAGTTATAGCTAATTAAATGAAGCAAACTTAGCAACAAAAAATTAATAAGCACACCATTTCATTGGAAGAGGTCACTCCTTGGAAAATGCAATAAATACTAGTACTCCCTGTGTCCCATAATATAAGAACGTTTTTGGCACTACACGGAGTACGAAGAAAGAGATAGAGGGAAGTAAAAAAATACACTTATAGCCAATCTTATAGCTAACCTTGTTGTAGTATGAGTGACTAAGTGATGACTATGTACGACATGCCAACATCAAATAGCCTAACACACCATGTTAAATCTCCAAGGGCGCGACCGCGCGTGCGACGCGACGGTTGTGGTAGGCGCGACCATGATACGAGCTGCTGGCAGCCCTTGGATCTGAGATCAAATGGTCGCATGCTAAGTTGCTGAAAATTTGTAGAATAACCCTCCCGCGGCAACTGGCAAATTTCTTCCCGCGGGCCAGAGTAGGTTTCTCGGTTTGCATGCGGGTTTAACGAAGGGATTTGATGGAGGCGAGGAGGCATGTTCAGCCGGGCGTGTAGTGGATGGCGTAGTACTATTCGATTTGACAACTACAACTAGTATATTATAAAAAACAAAGAAGAGTAGTAGAGATAGAGATAAGAATAGAGACTAGGGAGGAGCACCATCTACTGCTTCATGGGCTACTCCTGCACTCCATTCGGCGGCCGCAACGTCCCCTGCAGCCACTCCCTCCTGCACTCATTCGGCGGGCGCTGTTGACATTTGGGGAGCGCACTCTCGCGACTGCTAGCAGCGACGACTTCACCAACGATGACTTCTTCCCCGACCTCGGCAACCTCTTCCTCAACGACATGGTCGACAACCTCAACGCCATTGGTGCTGCTCCCGTTGCATCGTATGTGTTTCTGTCCTTCCTGTTTGAAATCGTGGTAGAATTCATGTTTCTAGTCTGTGTCCTATACTCGATCTGTTCATCTACTATGCTAGTCCGCATGATTAATTTAATCTCTGTTATAGTCGTCATGATTTATTTTGTAGTAAATATCATAGTAACTTGCTCATATATTCAACTGGCAGAACGTCCCCTATAGCCACTCTCATTTCATGGACGGCCTGGTCGATGCCTCCAAGGAGCCCTTCGTCTACTGCTATGAGTGCCTGGTGCCGTTTTGGGGATCGCCGGCGGACATCGTGCATCACCTGACGCAGGTGTGCGGCGATCACTACTGGCCCATGGCGAAGAACATCAAGTACGAGACGTGCTACCCATTTACCGTGCCAGAGTCGCTGGAGGATCAGCGCCGCCTGCTAGTCTTGGAGGAGGACGGCAACGTCTTCCTCTTGATCATGGCCACCGGCGAGGCCCGCGCAGGCCGCCGCCACATCTGTGTAGTGTGTGTCAGGGGTGACGCCGCTAACGCTGACACTGACACGAGGCCGATGTACGGGTGCGTGCTCACTATTACTACCCCTCGGAGGTACGTGGGCGGCGACCCTGGCTACGTCAAGATGACTTGGACTCTGTCGAGCTGGGACCTTCCCACCCATGTGGACATGGAAGACGCATGGTATTATTTGACCGCCAACAATGTGCATGGGGACTCCAAGGAGGTTCACCTGGACATCTGCATTACTAAGTTAAATGTTGATCATTAGTCTTCGCTCAATGTATTCCGCTGTCTAAGCATGTGGAGACTTCCATGCATGATCTTGCTCTATTGGAGTATCACGCATGAATAAAAGTGTATCCATTTATGGTTTAGTCTAGAATCTTCCATGTATGAATTTTTAATACAGTACTGGTGAAAGACTAATGATGAACCATTTCCTGCAAAGCACAATAAGAGTTATTTCTTCACAAGTTTTGGATGCAGGTTGAACAGTTGAACGCTTTTGTTTGCAAAAGATACTTTTTTATCTATTTCACCCGGATGTTTCTGAGCTCTAGAGATGAAATAATATCCGAAGAAAACTATCGATACCTGTTACACATGAGATGACCCCCACATCCTTTGTCAAAATAAACAACACCCCGATCAATGCATTTCACTCTTCCATGCAACGCACGAGCACCTTACTACTATAGATTAGTATGATCAAAAATTGAACTAACATTATATAGTACAATAAATGATGATGCATGTCACCTAAAATTATATCATTGAAAACTCAAATACGATATTGTTTTTTTTGACATGCACTAACATTTTGTCAGTTAAATCTTCAGTCAAAGGATAAACCACGACCGATGTAGTAGTACTAGTGTAGAGGGTGGCGCTGCACGGGAGTCTCACCTCTCACCTTGCTCGTGGCGCGGCAGTAAAGCCGTCATATCACAAAACCCAACCACTACCAGTAATAAGTGGCCTGGTAAAATAAATGGACAAGCAACCATCACATCCCTCCGTCATTTTTGCATTTCATCCCTAGCTACTACTCCTAAGGCCAGTTCTTTTGGTGGCTTCCCCAACCTTTCCCATAAGACTAGTCGTAGTGGAGAGTAATGCTTCCAATGCATTGGTGCTTACGTGAGGTGCTAAGTGCATTTAAAACCTTAGCAACTAGTCTCCCCAGTGCATTAGTGCTTAGCTTTTGTAGCCAAGCCTCCCTCATTGAATTGTTTAACAATTAAACTCCATCATTCATTAGTTGATAGTCATTTTGCATAGGTTCACGTGCTTAGCACCGTTTCCTCCTAGGGTCACCCTAATGCTCTCTCTTCTTTAATTGCTTTGCCACATCATTTTCTTACCTATGTGGCACCCTTAGCACCTGTACACCGTGGAGCACTGGGAAGGACCTAAAACAATAAGGCGCCTCACTCATTTATTTGGGCTTCTAAACTAGTACTAGTAGTACAATACCTCCATCCTGGTTTATTCCTCACCATTGTAATTTGTGCTAAATTTTGACCAAAGATTTAACTGATAAAATGTTAGTGCATGTGACATGCACTAACATTTCATTAGTTAAATTTATGATCAAAATTTGACATAGATTACAATGGGGACCAATAAACCAGGACGGAGGTAGTAGTTATGGGATTACTAATCTAGAAGCCTAAAAGAACTAGCGCCTGGTACTCCTACTAGTAGTAGTACTCAAGTTGGAATTTCAATTGCACGGCACAACTTGTTAGGAAAACAATTCGATTCAGGGTATAGGAAGCGGTTTGGGAATTTGCATGCCTTTCCAACTAGTGAGATACTCCGTACAAAGAGATAGAGAGAAGTAAAAAAATAAATACACTTATAGTCAACCTTATAGCCAACCTTGTTGTAGTATGAGTGACTAAGTGATGACTATGTATGACATGCCAATATCACATAGCCTAACGCACCATGTTAAATCTCCAAGGGCGCGACCGCGTGAGCGACGCGACAGTCGTGGTAGGAACGGCCATGAAATGGGCTGCTCGCAGCCCTTGGATCTGAGATCAAACGGTCGCATGCTAAGTTGCTAAAAATTTGCAGAATAACCCTCCAGGATAGGATATTCACCCATAGGTCTAGAATCACGCCATACAACCGTTTGATCTCAGATCCAAGGGCTCTCGGAAGCCCGTATCATGGGAGAATGGAAGGCCACTACCCTGCCATTCGCATGCTGGAACTTCACTCCTACTCGTCCCCGCACGTCCTTCAATACTACGGCGGTTCGCTCCTAGTCGTCCAGTCCATTCACATTACGGCAGTTCCACTAATCCTAACCCTCCTCCCAAATCCATGGCGTCCCAAATCGTGAGTACAAGGTTATAACCATCACCGGTGATGAGTTTGACGTCATCTACACCCGTTCTTCTGCGACGGTGAAAGGATGCCTTTCTCGCTTCAGACGCATATTCGAGAACTCAGATGATGAGTGGGTCGCTGGGCTAGATGTTGAGTACACCACAGTCCTGGGACGAGAGAAGGATCTAAGAGACGAAGAGAGTAAGAAGCCCACCGTGATCCAGGTTTGCGTGCATGACTTATGCTTGGTCTACCACATATGCCATGGCAACGTTGAATGCCTGGATTTAAGGACTTCCTCGAGAGCAACCTAGTCAAATTCGTTACTGTAGACTTTGGTAACGACAAAAAGTCCTGGGTCGGATAGGCCTCGTTGTAGGCAACACCTTCGACCTCCAGAAGAATCGGTTGGTGTCCTCTTGTCAGCCTTCAATGCTGACCCTGGCAGGAGCCATGGTTCATCCTTCATACGGTAAACTGGAGAAACCTCCATACACGTTTCATCGTTATGCATGGCAGTGGAATGTACTAGATATAGATCACATTCACTATGCTGCAATGGATGGCTACCTTTGTTTCAATATCTACAGGGGTTGGATGAAGAGAAAGAGCCAAGTGTGCGGTTCAAGCAAAGAAGTATCAGCCAAGAGGAAGAGGGACACGGACAAAGTTGAGGACATGGACGAGGACTCCGAGTAAGGTGGCAGTGTCATTGCTCATGGTGGTTCTAATCCAGTGTCTACCGGAATAGTTGCAAAGTTTAATTTAGGTGTGCTTAATTTAATTTGAGGGGTGTGTTGTGCTGAGCCCCCAGTAGAACTATGTTATGTTTCTTCTCGTTAATTTAACTCTTTAGTACGTACATACTAGTATTTCTTACATTTCATCTTTTAGTTGGTATAGTACTACCACTCGTTTCTTCACATTATATACATACAATATATATGGCCAACATCATATAGCCAGCAGTTTAGTTGTCAAATAATTTAAGGGTGCCTAGTTTTGTCAAAGAATTCCATGATGCGTAGTTTTATTTGAGGGGTGGGTTGTGCTGGACACCATTATTGTGACTAGCCTTTTTAATAGTACTATATGCATAATTTGGCGACGAGCGCTCTCTATATGTATCACCTTTTTTTAATTTCAAGTTTTGCTCCATGGCGCAATCCATCGATACTACTATTGTACAAAAGGATACAGTTTTTAAAAGGCTAGAGGGCGGGGCAGTCTAGCTTGGTCGGTTTCACGAGAGGCAAGGGCCTTTGTGATTTGACGGCTCATTACTGCTGGAAGGCGGGGCCTTGTGATTTGACTGATCGTATAAATGTGCCGACGACCTGAGGAGGAGCAAAGAACCATGCGGTATACTCAAGTTTTCCACTGGAGTTGTACTGCTATGGAGGAGCACGAAACACGGCAGCCCAGTGCCATATGGCGATAAAAATGATCTAATTTTCTAGTCATCTCATTGTTAGCATTGTTCTATTCATTCCCTCAAAAAAAGCATTGTTCTATTCATGCCTTGCAGAGAACATGACACGTGCAGCGAAACACCCGAAGCAAAAGATGTAAAACAGGAGCAAAAGAAGAAGGAAGATTATCACCCCAAATGATCTAATTCGCCGCGGAGTCGTAACTGCTTCTTTATCGCCTCCACGACCTCCATCTCCTTGTGCGTCTCCTCCGCCATCTTCTTCATTTAGTCCATGACGCGGGATTTCTCGACGCGAGCATTCATCATCTGTTCCACGGCCGCATTATGTACCTTGGCAGCAGCTGGGTGCTTGATGCGGAGCTTCGCCAACTCCTCCTTCTGTTCCATGACGAGGGCCTGCAGGATCTTCATCGAGGAACTACTATTCTCATGCAGCTTCTTCTAGCCGACGTTCTTCTCCTTCAACAGGTTGATCTCGTGGCACAGCTTCGCCTTGTCCTCCTGAAGTCGCAAGCTTTCGCCGGTCGCCTTCTTCTCCGAGGCAATGCTCTTCTTCAGTAGCATCACCAAGCCGGCGGTCAACTCCCCCTGATTATTGAGCTCAGCGGGCATGTCGTCGAGGCTCTCCTTCAGCAACTCCATCAAGCCTTGGATAAACTCCTTTTGCTTATTGAGGTGCTTATTGAGCTGATCGGGCATGCCGTTGAGGGATAATGACTCCAGCGCCGCCGGCTCGGTATGTTCGCCTCCGCGGCTAGGGCACTCCTGGGAGCCATCGCCTTCCCATGAGAGATCTTTCGAGGTCTCTGCGTGGCAGCGAGCCCTCTCTTTTTTTCCGCAGCCTTGGTTGTCGCTCCCTTGTTACGAGTAGTTCTCGACCTAGAGCTCTGCTCACTAGCCATGGCAATGACGGAAGAAGAAGAATCAGTTATGAGGAGGAAAGGTAGAGTAATTTTCGGTTAGGTAGTTCCCCTTTTAATAACCTAAGTACTAGCACTAGTACTAATACCTGCATAGTGGGAACACGTTCAGGTTTGGTATGTACTAGTAGGTGTGAGCAGGCTTTTGAATGTGATGGGAACAAGGTAAAGATTAATTGATGGTTTTGGTTTCGAGGCCCGAAACGGCTCCCGATGAGTTTAGCGGAACATAAATTTCAAGTACTACACTGCTCAAATGCATAAATATTATGTTACTGTCAAAAATTGGTACAAAATACGAAGGAGACCAATGGAAGTACTACTAGCAACCCATGATTTAACTACTCGCATGTGCGCAGTGGAGTAATAATGTCTTTCTTCCGCCCTCACGTCCACTCAATTTGCATGCGCTGTATTAATTGACCATCACTGAAGTGAACGACTTTACACGCATCAAATTATCATATGGGGTGGATCTTGGTACAAAATTGCGTCCGCCCGTGTACCCGCGTGTGCGTGCGTGGGAATGAGGGCGTGCGTGGCGTGCGTGTACATCTTTGCTTCATGCATGTACCGCAAGTATGGCTCTGGGAGGACGAGTACGTTCTTCTGGAACCAGCAGCACATCACTGTGATCAATCCACGCAAGGAGGTCACGACAATGCCTCCACATGTGCCACATGGCTTCATGAACTGTAAGAGAGACACTGTGTAGAGTGCCATTGGTATTCTAATTTACGTGTTTTGCACATACTCGAAGTACTAGTAAGGTACACGTGCATTGCACGCATCAGATTTTGCAACCAAATTATGAATAAATACCACACTATAGAATGTAAGCTCTAAGTCATATATGCCTGATGTAGCCCTTCGTTTAATTCTTATAGTTCATCTCTTTCAAAATCAATTAGTTTTTATAAAAAAGCTAGGAACGCGGGAATAGGAAAAACATGGGATTATAGTGGAATATCGTCTTGAATCCTACAGGATTGTACGAGTGTTTGATTGTGCATAGAAAAAATACAGAATTCTTTCAAAGAGGTTTGAGTGGATGGGATGTTTCCTATGAAATCTAGTGCAACTGAATCATATGGAAAAATTCCTATGGTTTACAATCCTACGAATCAAACAACCAAGATAGGAAAAATTCCTAATGATTAGAATCCTCCAAAATTCCTTTGAGAATCCTTTTAATCAAAGAAGCCCTTAATCTATTTTTTGATTCATGGAATTGTGCATTGTAAAGCATAAAGTAAAAACAAATAATGGCAATTCAACTAGAAAAAAAGTTTGGGCAGTTATGATACGGAAGATTCTAGAACAAAAGAGAACCACTGTTGTTTCGAGGTTTGTGCAATATGCTTAAGTTCAACCATGGAGTCTGCTAGATTGTACATGTGGCAAAATCCGGTGAGGGGCTAGAAGATGGTGCGAGGGGCCGAGTGGAGGGAGACTATGAAGGAATGCACAAGTGCAAGATCGATAGTTAGAGAGAGGTGGCGAGAACGTGTGCTATTGCACGCAGTGGCGGAGCCATGAAAAATAAATGAGCTAGGGGCCAAGCATTGCTAATCTTTTATGAGGAGGGTCAATTCATGAACTTAAACTATTTTTAGCAGTAATTGTCTAATGATCACATTCATATTAGCCTCGATATATAGTGATGTTAGGGGGGGGCAGGGCCCTTACTACCCCTGTCTTTGCCATTGTGCACGCGTCTGAGAGATGAAGCGGAAGGCATGGATGATGAGAGGGGGACGTTGGATATATAATTAATGTGGGTGTATTAGCTATATATGGTAATCCTACAGATTGATCAGTGTGGACATGGGAAAGAGGGTGAGACCTCACTGGATATATCGATTGATCGGTTTGTGTGGAAAACTATGAAAGACCTAGCTATATACACACATACATAGAGGAACATCGATCGTTGCGCATGCACGCGTGAGAGATAAAGAATGCCCGATGTGATGGAGAGGGGGATGTGTGTGGCTGTGTGCCTTCATGGGAGACCGACGTGAAGAAAAAGATTGCATGTGCGATGGATAATGCCGACTTGTAGTGTGTGTGCATGCATGCACGAGAGAAAGTTAGTGGTACAATTATAAAGAGAAGACGACTGTGTGGGTGTAAAAGACTAGGTGAGGTCATAATCAATGTAAAGTTGAATTCAAATATTTGAATCAGAGATCCTGGTGTTTGAAACCCATGCATGCATGAATATAACGAAGATCTGTGTGGTGTGGTTTGGAAATGAGCATGTTGTAATGTATACACATTGAACAAGGTCAGACTAATTTGAATTTGAGATACCGATGGCAGACATCATTTGGCCACGTCGCATCCATGCATGGACACACTATTCTAATTGGAGATGATGGGCGGCTTTCGCATCACATATCTATATCTATACCCATATATATATATATATATATATATATATATATATATATATATATTATATTTTTATATTGTGTGCGGGTAACTTTAACTTTGAAAGATGGTCGTTGGATGAGGCGAATCCGATGGTCCAAAGATGGCAAATTTAAGCACTAGTGGCCGTTGGATATCATCTAGATTCCACCAGATTTCACCACATGTATAATCTAGAAGACTCCATGGTTGAACTCAAGCATAATGCACAAACATCAAAACACAAGCACTTTTTATTTGTTCTAGAATCTTCCGTATCAGAATTGCCCAAATGTTTTTTACATGATTTGCCATTATTTGTTTTTACTTTATGTCTTACAACACACAATTCCATGAATCTTAAAATAAATTAGCTTTCTTATAGAAACTAGATGATTTTGAATGAAATGAACTATAAGAATTAAACGAACATCTACATCATGCATATATGACTCAAAACTTACATGCTATAATGTGGTATTTATTCATAATTTGGTTGCCAAATCTGATGCGTGCAATGCACGTGTACCTTACTCTAGTCTAAATGGTGTTTGTTTGTGTGTTGTGCGTGTTGAGGTGCAAATTATCTTTTTTATGGTACATGTTAAGCTTGTTCTTCCAAAATTACAAGCCGCGCCTTGTTATGCCGAAAATTCAATCTAGCATCTCTGTCTATCGTGCTGCGAAACTCCCGCGTCTTCAACCCGCGCCTTGTTAGCCCGAAATATTTAAGATATATCTTTGTCTCGTTGTGCTCCGGCAACTCCCACCATCTCAACCCGCGCCTTGCTATTACGACATTACAACGCACACGAAAACTCCCACCTCCTGTGAAATCCCGACACACGAAATGCCCGTGGTACCCCTGAACTGAAAGAACCGCCTCAAATCGGTGGGGGTACTTTCTTAACTTACCCCACATTTCGGACAAGCGCGTCCCTACGCCATAGTTCCACACTGACATCCCATCCGTCCACCCATTCGTACACCGAGGTCGCAAAAACTCACGATGAAACCCCACACCCTGCTCCGTCCGCCACCCAGCCGGAGCCTCTTCCTCGACGACGTCGTCCAAATCAACACCTCGACGTCCCTCATCCACCATACCGGATGAGGATCTGTCATCGATCTCGTCGTCCCGCCGGTTCAGCCACCCTGTCCTCCACCTCCAAGGAGCTGCCCCGACATTCCCCTCGTCTTTCGCGCCACCTCCATTCCCACACCGCCATCTTCACCTGCACCACCGGAAGAGCATCATCATCACCATTTCCTCGGATGAAGCTCTGGCCTAATCGGTGCCACCAAAGAGGTTGTACACTAATCGCCGCATTTTCTTCTTGATTCGATCTCATGATAATGCTGGCACTCGGTCCCGAGCCGACACGGCGCGGCTCCATCCACGATGACGCCGCCGGCCACTTCCTCCACGGCGTCGCTCCCTCGGTGGCAATGTCCACATCAGTAGGAGATGCTGCTGCTTTAGCTCTCGCTCGCGCTGCTGCTCTGCTCTTGCTCTCGGTCCCCTGCCTGGTCTGCTCTTGCTATTGCTCTTGCTCGCGCTGCTTCTCTCGCTCTTGCTCTTGCTTGCGATGCTGCTTCGATTTAGCTACACTTCAGTCGACTGAATCGACTTTTGGGTCAGTCGATTTTCAGGGGGTGGGGGGGCTCGCCGGGGTGAAGGAAGAACCAGCCGCAGCGGGGAGGGGGGCTCGCTGGAGAGGTACCCCACTATCTATCTTAGGGTTCAAAGTGGGGGCGGTGGTTGCCGACGGTGGCGTGGCGTTGGCGGGGTGGTGGCGTGGGGATCGCCGGAGAAAAAGCTCGGCACGGGGGGGCCTAGAGGGATGGCCGGGGCAGCGGTGGACCAGGGGTGGGGAGTGTTTTCGGGGCGGGCGGGGCGGCGCACCGCCGGCCGCGGGCTGCGGGGGGCTGCTGTTTCGCCGGTGGTGGCTGGTGGCTTAGGGGGTGGAGGTTGAAGATGAACCACAGGCCTTTGATTTCATATCCAATGGCTGCAAAATCGACTGACCAGAGATGAAAAAGTCAGTCGACCGACGTGTAGCCTCACCTCGCTAATGCGTTCAGTTTCGACAGCAAAATTCAGTTTCGACAGCAAAATTCAGTTTCGACAGTTAAGTTCCGTTTCGCCAGTTAAGTTCAGTTTCGACAGTTAAATTCAGTTTTGACAGTTAAGTTCGGAGATGAGTGGCTGATGTATTTTACATCTAGCACTTTGTGGTTATGTATTTTACGTCATGTATTGGATATGCTATTAGAATTCCACTCAGGTTAACGTTGTTTGTTGTCTCTCTTGTCCTACTTCAGCCTCGGCGTCGTACAACTCACCGGAGTTGCTCCAACAACGAAACCCTCCATCACAGCGGAGCAGTACCTCGGGCTCCATCGCCAGACGCCTAAGATCTTCTTCCCCTCCTCCGACAGCCAACTCAGCCGGAGCATCCTCACCGGCCAACCCAATCACGCTGAGATCGACATGACTTCGCCAAAGAGGTTGTACACTTGTTGCATCTCTTTTTTACTCTACATGTTATATATATTGTCCACTGAGCACTCGTAGTAACGGGAAATACGATTATCTTATCCTACTATATGACAAGCAATGAGGTACCAGGCAACTTAGCTATCCGTGATGGACTCTCTTGAACGCTATCATTATTTATCTCTGCGCGTTCGAGGTGTGCATTTGTCGATGGGCCTGGGAGTTGAGCTATTATGGCAGTGGCCTGGGTCCAAAGTAATAGAAGTAGGACAAAAACATATTTTTAGTGTAGGATTTTCCTTGCTCAAGCCTTCCTACTAGAATCGCTAGTGTTTGAAATGAAAAGTGAATGAAAAACATAGGAATTGGAAAGTTTCCTATGGTACTACTTTTCATGAATTTGGTGCAAAGGAATGAAGCAAAGGAAAACTGTAGGATTTTTTCCTTTAGTGTCTCCTTGAAAGAAAAACCGTAGGAATTCTAATTTCCACTTCTCCTCCTTTTCATATTCCTATTCATCAAGCACAAGACTAAGAGATAGTAGCATAATAGCATTATAACCGTACATTTTCTGGTGGTTTGACTTAATCTCACCATGCTTTTTTGCATCTTGTGATCTTCCAATTGTTGTGAATCAAACACCCAGATTGGTAGAAATCCTGTGTTTTTAAATTCTCTGTTTTGCACGTGCATTCCTATCCTATTCCTATCTATTTCCTATCCCTGCATTGTTAGAATCCTCAAATTCAAACAAGCCCTTACTCATTTACTTCTGTTACAGATATGTGTCAAAGAAAACATTGTGTGGTTTGTCCTGCTCCTGCGGCGCTATGTTCCACCCCAGCTCAGCCGCTCCAACGATGGAAGGGTTCACCACAGCAGGGATCCGCTCTCCAGACTATCTTTCACCACCTCAGATCTTCTTCCCCGCTGCCGGCAGCCATGTCAAGTGCATTACCATCATCAACTGAGCAGATGACCTTGAGGACTACACGGGTCCGCAAGAGAGGTCGCACTCTTCCGTGTCTGCTTACGTTATGCATCGCTTAATATGATGACATGCTACCTTATCATCGTGTTCACCTATTAGACTCCGAATCAGGTCCTAACTAATGCTGAAACTTGAGTTTTTAAATGGTTGTGGGGTACATATTGGGGCAGCAATCAGTACTGTCTGTCTACTATCTGGTTAATCTCCGGTGTCTACTATGAGTTTCATGTTGGGTGCAAACAAACATTAAAGGAGCCATTATCTGTATTTTTTAACAAAAGCTATTATCTGCCTGCTATCATTGGTTTTGGGTCTATCCACATTTTGCTACCAACACTCTGGATTTGTGCATGCACTCCTTACATAATCTCACTATGTTTTATTCCTATGCATGCCAGTTATTGTACACAACGGAACTGATCATGTAGAGCAAAAGAGACGAGCCTTGCGTGGCAATAAAATTTCATGCAGACGTCGTTCCATGGTGGGCGCAAAGGCAGCCCCCCCTCCACCCATTTCGGATCGTAATCAAGAGGAAGATAACTGTTCTAAGGGGGATTCAGAAGGAGAAGACCACTCCTATTTACCCAATGAGGTCTTCGCTCTAACTTGGCATGCTGATGTTGGTAATATCATGCATATGGTGCCTTGCATTGCTTACTGTATACATTAAAGATATCATCTACTTAGTTTAGACATTCTTTGTGTCAATGCCATCTGTTTAGTTTCTTTATCGTATATGTGAATCATGCAATGCCATCTTGTTTAGCCAGGCATCATGTATGTGAATTGTGCAATGCCACCCTGGTTAGCTAGTCATCTTATATGTGAATTATATCATGCCATCATTTTTGTATTACGTGTTAAATTTGTCAACAATTTTTAGTACATTCAATTACTCTTCCTGTGCATCAGTCATTCGGCACGGTCATGGAAAAATCTGGAGTGGAAACAAGGTCTTCAGAGCAGACAATGCTATCTGACGAAGCGCATGTCTTGTTGGTTACCGATAGCTCCTTAGAGGAGGATTCAGAGACATATGACCAGTCATATTCCCCCCCCCCCCCGAGGTGCATGCCCTAACTTGGCAGGATTATGTTGCTCATATCGTGCGTATGGTATCTTGCATTGCTATGTCATTTGCTTAGTTTAGACATGCTTTGTGTGAATGCCACCTGTTTAGTGTCTAATTACCATATATGTGAATTATGCAATGCCATCTTGTTGCAAGACATTATATATGTGAATTATGCAATGTTATCTTGTTGCAAGGCATTATGTATGTGAATTATGCAATGCCATGATGTTTAGGCAAGCGTCATATATGTGAATTATATCATGCCGTCCTTTTTTTGTTTTTCTCATTGCTTTTGTCGACAATGTTTGTATATTCAACTGCTCTTCCTGTGCATCAGCCATTTGAATTGGTGATGGAGAAATCTGGAGTGAAAACAAGGTCTTTAGAGCAAACAATGCTACCTGCTGAAGCAGATATCTTGCTGGTTACAGATAGCTCTTCAGAGGAGGATTCAGAGGCAAATGACCAGTTCTATTATCCCCCTGAGGTGTATGCTCAAACTTGGTAGGGTTATATTACTCATATAATGCATATATTGTATTGCAATGCTTAGTTTTTACATCATATACACAATATTGAATGCCATCTCCTTAGTTGACACATCATATATGCGATTGCCCTCTGCTCACTTCCTTAGTATATAAATCATATATTTGAATTATGTCATGCCATTCTGTTTACATAGACAGCATGTATCTGAATAATGGCATGCCAACCCATTTTCTAAAGACATAATATAGTTATATCATCTCATCCTGTTTACATAGTCATCATATTTTAAATTATGTCATTCTATCCATGAATTATGTCATGCCATCATGTTTCCATCGATGGCATGTTTGTGATTTATGGCATGCCAACCACTTCAATAGACACATCGTATAGTTATATCATGTCATCCTGTTTACATAGTCATCATATTTTTAAGTATGTCATTCTATCCTGTTTAATTAGCCATCATACATGTGAAATTGTGTCATGCTATCCTGTTTAATTAGCCATCATATATGTGAAATTATGTCCTGCTATTCTGTTTGCTTATACAACATAAATGTGAATTATTTCATGCCCTGTTTTCTTCCCTACTATCCATTGCACCCGTCTATCTTACAATGTCTGTACATTCAATTACTTTTCCTGTTTAACAACCATTTCAATTGGAGGGAGTGATGGCAGTATCCGTGGGAGTAAAAACACGGTTTTCAGAAAAGATCGTGCTACCTGTCGATGCAGATAGAACCACGGTTGTACTTGCCCAAGAACCAGCCCCACCACACATAACCCACACTCATGTAGATTGTACCCCTACCCAGTTGGACAGAGAACTAGCTACACCCCTTCTAAGCCCAACCCCAGCAGATAGACACCCAGTTCCCATTGACACAACACCGTCTCCACCACAGAGCACCCAAACACGAGCAGTTAGTAAGGCAACTGCAGTGCCCAAATCACGAGGACCACCACTCCGAACCCAAAGTCAACGCTTAAAGCAGAAGAAGAATTGTTCTCAGGTCAGGTTCTGTAGCTATGGTTCATACTACTTTGCTCTTGCATCACTGTATTTACTGATACCAACTAATTTCAAATTTGAAGGATGCAATTGAAACTCCAATGGCACAACAGGTATGTTTTAAACCTGTTTCTTCAACGTGTTTGGCTGTTTGCTGTTGTAACTTGCTCTATGTTGATTTCAGTTTCAATTGAATAAACAGTTATGTTCTCATGCCATGCACATTACAAGTGTTGTTATTGCTGTGTAGTTTCCCACACTTATATTCTGTCTATGCTGCTTTGTCTTAAATAGATATGATTCGAACTGTATCTATCTTGATTTGGCAACATAAACTAAAGTGATATAGACCATACAGTGACCATACTACATAGATATATGTTTGTTTCATGCTGTTATCCTATCCACCTTACTACTGAATTGGTTTACCAAAATGAGTTTCATATACTACATTGTAAACCTGAGATGAGTTTGTTTGTTTCTCTTTTAGAACACGGATAAAATATTGGAGAAGAGTACCCTGTTATGCAATGGTAAAGGAAGTAATGCAGATAAGGTTCAAGATAGTGAGACATCCCTATTGGTCTCCAAGAAAGCTGATAAAACTATATTGAAGACACTGAGACAACCCCAAAGTCCTGTCTTGATGTAGTGTTTGAGTTACTGGCTACCACTGCTGGCACCAGCTCTTCGATTTTGTTGCCTGAATTAGTTCGGCTTCTTGAGTCTCAACTTCAAGTTGAAAGACATTGATCAGATGTTATGCGACAGGAAGCTGAAGGACTGAGGATGTCCCTGCAGAATTCGGATGCATACTTTCTGGTGCAACAACAAGTGCTGGAGGACTTAAGCGCCAAACAAGAGAAAGTTAACAAGCTTGCTAAGCATCTTGCGAGCATTATGGGTACCCAGGATATTGTTTCTTGAGCTCTTATGAAGTGGTTTCAGTTCTGGACTTGTTTTGCTACGGCGTTTATATGCCGCTGTGTTCCCTATATTTGCACTGGTGGCGAACTTTGATGCCCAGTGGATGTAATATGTGTAATAGCCGTGATAGCCTAGCGTAAGTTGCTTGCTTATTTCTTTCCTTGTTGACTTGTTTATTTGTTTGCTTGTAGTCAGTGCAGTTCTTTTTCCGCGGTTTGCTAGTGGCTGCAATAACCTATTTTTTAAAACTAGGCCACAATAACCATGGGCTAATATTTACTGTAGTGACACTGGGCCTCCGACGGGCCGTAGAAACAGTGGGCCTTCTACGTGCCGTAGAAACAGTGGGCCTTCTACGGGCCGTAGAAACAGCGGGCCTTCTACGGGGCGTAGAAACAATGGGCCTTCTACGGGCCGTAGAAACAATGGGCCTTCTATGGGACGTATCATCAATGGGCCTTATACGGGCCATATGATCGATTGGCCAAACATGGGCCAAACAGACCGCATTATGGCCGTAAACGGGCTAGAGTTGGAATCGTCCGTTCATGGGCCGACCATAACGGGCCATCGTTAATAGGCCGTATTTGATGACGCTATGAAAATGGCCCAACGTATTAATGGACCACCAACAGGCCGACTGTAACCACGGGCTGAATTTGGCCCACGAGCAGTAAATGACAGTAACGGGCCATAACTAATGAATGCTGGAAATGAGCCCAAGAATAAATGGGCTCTGAGAAGGCCAAAAGTTAACGTGGGCTGGAAACGGCACAACGGAATAACGGGCCGTTAATGGGTTTAAAGTGATACACTGTTCTTTACGGGCCAGTTTCACCATGGGCCGTTAATGGGTGTAAAGTGATACACTGTTCATTACGGCCCAGTTTCACCACGGGCCGTTAATAGGCCAAGAGTTACATAGGGCCTCATATGGGCCGAAAGACGTCATGGGCCATACATGGGCCAGAAGTGAAAACGGGCTGGAATCATATTGGACGGCCCAGATGACGCTACTGGGCCTAATTCAGATAGGTCGTAACGGGCCCTGGGTTAGCGGGCTGTAAATGGGCTATATGCGAACAGGCCGTTAACCGGCTGTCCATGGGCCGGCCCGCCACCTTTTGACCAAGTCAAACGGGCCGGCCTTTTCATAGGAATGGGCCTCTGTTGGGCCGTGCCACGTGTCCACGTATCATAGGCGCCCTCTGTCCAATGAGTGGATGACATCTGTCCCAGCGATGAGCCGACACGTGATTCCTCCAGCCAATGATGATTTTACATGTGAAAAATCCCCATTGGTCGGGGATGTTAACTGGTTATCGGATCCAAAACCCGACCCGATAGCTTAACGGCATTCCGTTACGGTGGATGCCACGTGTCGGTCAACCTTGACGAAAGCACTTCTGTGACGCACGATTTATCGTCATGGAAGTGGACACTTCTGTGATGATAATTTTGGTAATGTCATGGAACACTTCTACGACAGCACAGGTATGACTATCTTGATTCTATCCTAAAATGGTCATGGATGTACATGCATGACAGAAAACGCGACCTACTGTGACAAACACGTATCATCACGGAAGTGTATTTTTTTTGTAGTGATGATATTCTCCCGGGGAGGGGGGTGTTTGGGAGGGTGGGGACAAATATAATGTTCAAATAATATAATCTAAACAATCCTCAATAGAGGTTCACAATTTTATCTAAGGTCGAGGGGTTAACCCCCGACAATCTACATAGCTTCGCCTAAACACAACATTTGCATGTATGTAGTACTAGACTTAATATTATGTTTCAGTTTCCTGTTCATTTTAAATATTGAATTGAGGACCATGCATGTCTTACATTTTACTCCCTTTGTTCCTACATATTAGTGTTTTTAGAGATTTCAAATGGACTGCCACATACAGATGTATATAGACATATTTTAGAGTGTAGATTCAATCATTTTGCTCCATATGTAGTCACTTGTTGAAATATCTAAAAGACAAATATTTAGGAACAGAGGGGGTATTTTTGAATTTGTGTCATACATGCATGGTTTGGAAAAATAGATGCACTATACTTACTAGATTTTTGTTGTATTTGTGTGTGTGTGGTATACCATGAAATGTGAAATCCACGTTGAGATCACTATATCACAAACTGTGACACCCCAAAATTTTAACCTTGTTTTGTTGATGAATATTTTGCCAGGAAATTAAAAAAAACTCTTATTTTCTGGACTCACTTTTGATTTTTTGAAACATTTCCTTTCTTATCATCATGGAGTTTTTACCTCAAGTGAAATACTTCTCAATTTTATTGGACTCTCTTACCCTATCTCATAAAACTTTTCTTTTATCAGAGGGATTAATTATAAAATTATTTCTCTGATCTTTATTCCTTTAAAAATGGTTTTTTTCCATGGTTTGTGGTCCTTTTTGAACTACAACCATTTGATAAAATCTTTTAAAAATCCCACCAAAATTTCGAGATGTCAAGTGATGTCTCTAAACCACTTATGTGCAATGATATATTTCATTCATTGCATATTTTGATCTCTACACCCAATTTTCTTCTCTGGTCCAGTGGGCAATTTTTGCACTATAACTCATTTAAATACTTCTTTCTAGCCTCCACCAAAATTATGGGATGTTAGTAGCAGCATATGATTCAACTTTATGCAAAAACCCAGTGATGTTATTTGAAAGTTTTGAGTGAATCAACCTCATCTTCATTCTGGTCCAACATGATGGTTTGTACAGCAACCATATTCTTGCTTGCTCTTTGGCCCTTGAGCTCTCTCCTGCTTGTAGTGCACCTTACCAAACCCTTAAGTCCAAGAGCATGAACCCATTGGGAGAATTTTTGTCCATGCATTGATGCCATTTACTTTCTGTCCAGAACTGAAGTTCTGCAAAACTTGCACTAGCAAGTTTGTGCTTTGGACAAACTAACCTCACCACCCACTTGTCCATCCAAAGAGACACTGATCTGGAGAAATTGGTCACTCCAAGAAATGCCTAGGTGCCCATGGCATTTTGTCAAACACCTTGAGAGCATGGACAGTTTTGGCTTGAAGTTTGTTTTACTTTGTGAACTTGATTTCCTGACCAATCCAGCTGTCCCATGGTTTTGCCCTAACCTACAACCCCACCCCGCTAACTCTCTTATGGTTTGGAGTCCCCTATCATGCCTTCACATTTCGTCGAGCACGTTCCGTGCGTGCACTGGGCACGCCCAGAGCGCGAGCGTAGCACGCGTTTTGAACTTGCCGCGCCCGAACCGCCGCGTCTCGCCCCCACTCACTCCGGTCCGTGACCGACCGCAGCCAGCACGCCGTGTCCCCTTCTGCACCCCACAAGCCCCGCAGCCCTCACCACATATCCGGCAGGCCAGCAGCTAGCCGCCACTGCCGCCCGACAGCTCCTGCGCTGGCCAGTGCCGCCCAAGCCACCCCCGCTCGCCAGCTTGCCCTTGGAGCAGTGCCCGCTCGTCCGCTAGCTCCTGCCGCCATCCCCAGCATCGCCCCGATGCCCTGCAGCTACAGAACGTCGGTCGCCGACGAGCTCATCCATTGCCTCCGCGAACCGACGTGGGAGCGCTATAAAAGGAAGCCCCTCGAGCCCTCCGAGCACACAAGCAGCCTCACACCGTACTCCTGGTGCCCCCATTGCTGTCAATTGGAAAGAAATAGGCCATCTTCCCCCACTCCGGCCAGTCCGGCCACCGCTGCCTCCCGGCTCCGTTTGGCGCAACCAGGGCCTCCCCTTCTCCACGCTCTCCACCAGGAACCCCCTCACCCTCCCATGAGTCCGTCCCCCTACTCAATCTTGATCGGGACTCGCCGCGGGCGAAATCTCACTTTTTCCGACGACCACCGTTCGCCGCGGAGCTCGCCGCCGGCAGCTCCGTCCACCCCAGAGAACAAAACAACCACCTGTGTGACCGCCTCGACCCCCTGAGCCCGTGGATGACCTCCGTTTATCGAGCGGTGCCGCCGTTCGCCGGCGAGCGTCGCCGGAGTCCCGCCCCTCCCTCTCGGGCGGAGGAAGAGGAGGGAAGTGGACTAGTCAAACCTGCCCAGTGGGCCAGGCGGGCCCACTGTCAGTGACTCAGGTGCAGTCCACGCTGGATAAGTGGAAGCGTATTTCCAGAATACGCTTTCGACGTGTACGTATTTATTCGAACGTTTTTCTTTTCTGTTTTATTTTTAAATAACAGATTTGACTAAACTTTGACTGGCTGTAACTTTTTAATGACAACTCCAAATGAATTGATTCTTGTCCCTACCTCTCTCAAATTTAATCTAGTTTATTTTAAGATTTATTTGAAAATTCTTCAAAACAACTTTTTGTGCTGTTTTGAATTTGTGTGTTGATTCAAATTTTATTTAAAATAGGACTTTGGAGAGAGAGAAACAAACTTTCAAAAGTGTTGGAGTGCACCGTGCCTTTCCACATATTGAAGGCAAGCATTCTGAGCCCCGGCATAATATTTTTGGTGTGTTTGTCGACACGTTTATAACACCACCTCATTTCGAAGGACTTGTTATTTCATGTGATATGATCATTTGCATGGATGCATATTAGTGATTTCCATGCTGTTGGAAATGAACACACTTGTGATGATAATCATCCTCATGTGCCTTGGATGCATGCCGGAAGGAATCCGGGAAAGCCTCTGCCTTGGGTAGGCGTCAGCGTGTCGCCGGTCTCCGTCGGGACGGTTATGTCCGGTATGGCATAGTAAGGCATAATGAGCGGTGATTCTGTTGGTTGAAATAGAATTGTTATACATGTCATGCAGGATATTCATAAACCTCCTGAGTCGACCATAGATCGAGTCTTGTTCCAGTAACCCCCACACTTGTTTCGTGCTACCACTTGTCCCTACCACTGGTAGGGTACGGTTCAGTAATTTGTCAACCCCTTTATAGCACACACTGTACAGAGGGGCCGGGATGAGGGTACCAAGGCCTTGGATTAAAGCCAGTCATCTGATCAAGGGGCATGGGTGTTTCGGTTGTAGCCGAGGGGATAGCTTCCCCAGTTTTGCGCGCGGTATAAATTTTGTGATCCCATGCTAATCGAGGTTGTAGCCTCCCCACTTAGAGTTTTGCTTAACAGGGTCGTGGGTGATTCCAGACACCGGTAAGTTAAGCTAGTGTGTGCAAGTCAGGTGTGTTTTCATTTAAAAGACCGTGGACGGAATTAGTCTTGATGGACTAAAGAAATCCGTTACTTGTGGGTAAAGAGTACACCCTCTGCAGAGATTAACCTATTCGAATAGCCGCGTCCATGGTTAAGGACTACAGTCTGGGTCGGGTCAAGTGTCGGTCTTAGTGTCGGTCTTCGAAGGAGAAACTACTAAACCAGAACTTGGATCATGATTTGTGACTTGTGATGATCATGATGATTATTATTATGGACTAACCCCTTTATATTATTTGAAGTATTGAGTATCCTTGGGACGGTTCTACCTCCTGGATATTCATTGTGGTTATTTTCTTTATAAGCCCTTTATGTGGCGTCGCTCAGACGCCCGACTGTGGCATGCTTGTTATTTTCTTATAAGCCCTTTATGTGGTGTCGCTCAGACACCCGACTGTGGCATGCCTGTTATTTTCTTTATAAGCCCTTTATGTGGTGTTGCTCAGACGCCCGACTGAGGCATGCTTGTTATTTTTCTTATAAGCCCTTTATGTGGTGTCGCTCAGACGCCCGACTGTGGCATGCTTGTTATTTTCTTTATAAGCCCTTTATGTGGTGTCGCTTAGACGCTCGACTGAGGCATGCCTCATATCATGGTCCTTTCGAGGCGTCACTTCAGACACCCGATCGGTGCATGTTATTGCTACCCCATTATTGCATGTTCATGTTGCATATAAATAACTTGCTTGCATGCATCAGAGATTTTATGTTATGACTGACGATGTGATCATAGAATATTTCAGCGCACAGTCATCATTTATATTATACCCGTGTTCATAATGTTTGCGAGTACATTCAAAGTACTCACTGGCTTGTCCCTGGCTATTGTCTTGGCCAGATTTCCTGCACGGAGAGGAGCGTTGCGACAACAGCCCCGGAACCTAAGCAACGATGATAGCAGCCTTGTGAAGATAGGAGTTAACCTGGTCAGCTGTTCCTGTTGGGAAATGGAGTCCCATAGACACCGATGATCCACAAACCGCTTCCGCCATCAACCTCTAGAAATCACTTGTTGTACTCATAAGCCAAAATGGTCTTGTACTACATATTTTGTATTTTGCTTGGAATTTATGTATCAATTAGGTGCCTCATCAACTAACAGTAATCCTGGGGCTGGTGAGCACAACGGCCATTTTCTAGAAATTAATACCCGGAAAACCGGTCGTGACACAAACTCACTCTAATTCAAGAACTCGTCATAAATCAATTACCATGTTGAGATCACTATTTCAAGGAAAATATGGGCATTGTAATACACATAGATTCGTTCGGCAATTTAAAAGATTCTTTTCGTATTCTCGAATGGTAGCTCCCAATGGCGTACCAGCCAGACCCGGGCTAGTGTTGATCCTAAAAAAACCAGGCTCGTGTCCTTCTGGTGGCGTGCATGGTACACACATTATCCAACCCCAACCAGTCGAGCCACAGCGCTCCGAGTCGAAATATCTGGCGGCCAAAATTCCAGCCCTAGGAAATTCCCCTGATGTCCACGGTCCATAATGACTAGCAATGAACAATGGAGGGATGCTTTAGTAACTAGACAACGTTACTTATCGTGCCGAGCACGGTTTAATTCCCCGCGTCGCCGCTACCCAAGGTCACCCGTCAACTCCATTGCCTAGTACTAATAGGAGTACTACACCAGGATGAGCACCGAATTGAGCCCTGTTTGTTCGTGCCTAGTACTTGAGTTAATATATCAGGCAATGCACTTGTACGGAGGGATTATCCTTTTAATCTTCATATATAACTTGTCTGAAGTCTAACTAAGAAAAATGTTTGACCAAATCCTTTCTTAAGAAATATTAACATCTACAACAGTAAAGTTGTATCGCTTGAAAATTTATTGCGTGACGCAGGTTATGATATTGTTTCAAATCCTGGATTTTAAATTTCAGAAAATCCAAAAGTGACCGGAAATTCATGAAACTGAGTATGGTCTCGTGATATGGCACAAATATTCCTACGTAATTTTTTCTTCAATTTGAGACAAGCTGCTTATGAGAAGTTGCACAAATGAAGAGCAAAGGTATTTTGGAACAAAGACCTGCCATGTTAGGGCGAACGCTTTTACTATTCAAACCGTGGGTGTTTACATGCCGCCACGAGTCCCGCTTCTCATCGACAGGTGCCGTCCGAGCTAGCGTGTGAGTCGATGGGAGGCGTGCGAGCAGACCACTGCGCCGGCTGACCGGGAGGCGTGCGAGCAGGCCGCTGTGCAGGCTCACCGGGAGGCGAGCCCTTTGACCAGGCTCCGTCGCCCGCCTTCATCCCAACTGCCCCCACTTTTTATGGCGCCAGCGCCGCAGTTTAAAATCACCCTCGCACTACCCGGTATTGCTACAACCTTCTCTCTTCCTCTCCGATTCTCCTGTCGTCTACCTCCAACCAGCCTGACCTAACCGTACGCCATGCCGCATCACGATGGTCTGCACTTAGTCTTCTACTTTCCTAAGGAAGACACCCAGCCGGAGTCTCAAGAACATAAGGTGCTTTGGGACAAGCTTGAACAGGCCTTGTGGGAAGACGTCGCTCCTATCCCCGCTCCTGTTCCGTCTCTCGTCGCCCCGAATGCGCCAGCGCCCATCCCCAAGGCATTGATGGGCAGGAAGCCGCACATTGTCACCGAGCTTGATGCCACGGGGTTCCACGAGGTCCCCGCCGACTTTCATGCACCCATTCACCTGTCAACGCATGCGCCTGCGCGTGCACTGACGCGCGCGCCCGTGCCGGTGCCTGTGCACATGAATTTATCTGCCGCGCCGTTGCCAGCGCCTGTCCCCGCGCGTGTGCCAGTGCCCCTCTCAGCGTCATGGATGGCCGCCGTCGACCGCTGCCTTGCACCAACGCCAGTCGCCTCCTCCCGCCAGTTGACTCGCTCCTGGAGACCGCAATCCAGAACATTCTGTCCTTCCTTGAAGCTAGGGCCAACATCTAGGAGTACGCCAACAACGGTGCAAGACGCTACTATAGCCGTCGCCATCGGTCAGTGGCCCGACGACACACAGAGCATGACAGAGGAGCCGCTTCCCTCCGCAAGACGCCCCCGCCGCCACCGCGTAATCTAAATTTTCCATTAAATATGTTCGGACTGCCATGCTTAAAATCCGAATGTTTATCATTGCCGTTTATTTTAGATTGATCTTCGTATGAATGTAAAGTGGGAGTCAGACTAAATGAAATCTATGGTTTGATCGATTGAATGTTCTGCTAGAGCCATATCAAATAAATATAAAATGTCATCAAGCCACAAGTATTCCTTCTCATCGCAACATTTCATATTAAATACCATGTCAATTCCAAATATTTTCTTAGGGAAGTCAGTTCCAAATACTTGTAGGGTGCGACCAGTCCCCCTGTTCGAGCACTAGGCGATACATCTATTTATCAACACATTTAATTATTACGGAGTAGTAGATAAATAGTACTAGATACCTTGTCCATCATGGTCACTTCTATTCTGAAACTTTTTACATGTATAATCTATATCTATACCATCTATACCGAAGGGGTAGATCCAATTAATCTCGGCCATCAAATCATGTCAATCCAACGACCTAGACTGCTTCAATGTCGAGCGCTCAACACGTTTAGCGTGCAGTTAATTTTATGCCAAAAATAGTGTTAATCACATAAAAACACGCAAATAATATCCTACTTAATATCCACATGCACTTAATATACTTCCAAATTAACGTGCATTGCACGTACACATTGACTAGTACTACTAGTACGTGAAACTGGTGTCGTAACTTGTGAGCGCGTCCAAATATGGTCAACGACAACATCGCCCGCGAGTTCTTCGTGTTTGCCCGTGCGTATAAATGTAGAAGGGGAGGAGAGAGAGAGTAGACACGGAACCCACAAGTAAGTGAGGGTGAATAGTATGTGCTAAAAAGCCGGTCCCACTAATGTACTAAAAATAATATTAAAACATGTTATCCATTAAATAGGTTGTGGTAATATAAAAACATTATATCAACAAGGGGGGGGGTACAACAAACGTTGCTATACTATGTTGCCTATTGATGTGCAGCTTCAAGGCCTGGTAGCATGTTTGATCCTCGTCCTTTTTAATTTTTAATTTATATATGGGTCCAAATTTGTTTCATGACTGGTGGGCCCTTGGGTGTGCAGTTTCTAGCACTTTAATTTGTGGGTCGAAATTAGTTCCATTACAGGTGGACTATCGGTGTGTAGTTTTGTAGCTTATTGTAATAATTAAAGAGAACAACAGAGTTTTTAAAAAAAATACCATGGTGTGCCGTTGAAGGTGAGAAAGGACATGCGAGAGAGCGACGACCGAGCCAGAGGGAAATCAATTGGGGGAGGTGTGGGGGTTGCAACAGTGTTTGGAGTAGTTGTGGGTCGAATGCTACAAAAATATAATCTAAACCCACCGGAATAAATGCCTTCACAAAGTAATCCAAGGTTGGAGTCCCCCTCGCAATGTAAATAGCTCCGGCTCTGCGGGGGATGGAAAGGTAGCTTCAATGTGTGGAAGATACGGCATGACAAAGCGAGGTCAATTGAGACATAAATAGTTAGAGAGACAAAGTGAGTGTGGTTCGACATTCATTGAACAATTATATATGCTCTGGAGAGATGTTGTCTGATTGAGCTTTTGGCAAGGGTGAGGGCTATAAGATAGAGCTTGAGAGATGATCCAGTCACAGACGTGTAGATATATTTTGTGCGTGGGAGGAAGCAAGGTCAATCGATCACATAGGGTCGCCGTGCAATCGAAAGAGTGAGACGGGTTGGAGAGAGTGACCTAGATAGACAATGTGTGTGAGAGAGTATACAATGTGAATACGTCGAATTGGGCTCAAACATGGTGATATATCGTTTTTGTCCGAGAAAGAGCGAGGTCAATTGAGACATACACAGAGAGAGAGAGAGATTGAGTGAGCGTGGCCTGCCATGAGGTCGAAAGAGTGGCGGCGGCTTGGATGGGCTGACCTAGATAGTCAATCTGCGTGAGAGAGTATAGAGTGTGTCGATCGAGGCCCGAACAGGGAGATATATCATTTGTGTGTGAAAGAAAACGAGGTTAAATGAGACTTAGATAAAGAGAGCGAGATTGGGCGAGTGTGGCCCGACATGCAGAAGAAAGAGTGAGACAGTCTCGAGAGACTGACCTAGATAGACAACGTGCATGTGTGCACACGAGAGGGGGGGTCTAGATAGACAATGCTTGTATCTAGCAAGAGAGGGTGGGAGGGTGAGAGAGAGCTCGTCATGGAGTTCAATGGCGGGTGTGTGAGGTAGATACATTTGGTAACAGAGTGAAAAAAGGGGGTTGTGTAGTTGAGAGAGTTAGAGATCGAAAACATGGAGAGAAAGAATGAACGTGTGTCAGAAACCGATAGCTTCCTTAGGTGGTTAGGAGAGGAAGATTGATCGATACAGGAAGTATGTAGCGTGTGTGTCGGGGGGGGGGGCTAAAAACAACATTTGAATGTATATAGTACGAGACTTACTATCGAATTTTCAATTTAGTGTACATTGTAAGATTTGAATTGAGGACCATGCATATGGCTTCTGTAATTATTTCGAATTCGTGCCATACTAGATTTGGATAAGTTGACATTGATTTGATTGTTGTGCTATTTTGTAGGTCATATATTTGAATCCACCCAAAGTTTTCGCACTACCATGGTTTTCATCATATACATATGAATTTGTATTAAAGAAGTAGCATGGATACCGTGAAATGCGAAATACACGTTAGAACTAGCGATCGCTATGCGACACACACTCTAATTCAAATAACTCCTCATTAATTAATTTATAATATCTCGTTTCGAATGACTAATTATTTGCAAGGAAAACACGAGCATGGTAATACATACAGATTCGTTTGCAAATGAAATAAGATTTGTTTGCATTCTCAAATGTAGGCGCACCAGGCAGACCAGGGTCGTGCCATGGTGGTCGCGTGTGTCATACAGACACTAGCACCCAGCACCCACCCCCTCCCTCCCTCCCCCCGCCCCCCAAAAGAACGATGAAAAAATAAGTTCGTGCTTCCACGTTTCGGAGAAATATCTGCGGCCCCAATTCTAGCCCTGCAAAATCTCCCTTCTCCACCGTCCCCTTCCATGCCCAGAGCGCTCAAATCCCTAATTCGCCACCAACCCAAGCAATGTTCGAGTCGCCCCTCGTCTTGTCTCTTTCCCCACCTCTTTGTCGGACGACGACGAAGAAGACGACGGTCGCACTTCCCCACCGCACCGGAGCTACCTCATCTACGCCCTCGTCCACCGCATCTGGTGGTCCACCAACAACGTCGGCCGCCGCAGTCGACGTGCGTCACAGACACCGGCTTCCACAACATCAACTGCGCTTCACCGACGCCGTCTCCCACCTCACCGGGGATACTTCACCGAGCACATTGTCGCACCTCCACCCCTCGAGGCCGTTGGGGCTTCACCAACGGTCCCGTTCACCGCATCATAGCTCTCTGCTGCCAATCAAGATCTGCATCCATGCACGGCCAGCCAACGCCAGCGCATCACCCTCAACGGCTCTGAAGTGACCCGCAATCTAGCTAGGGGAGCATGCCCAAACGCCGTCCCGAACAAGGTATCTACATATCACTCCCTTGTGCACTGTTCCGATGATGTTTAGATATCCTTTCACTGCTCTCTTAGCTTACACGCCTATGCAACTCTGATTTTAACTCTTATTTCTTCTGGAGATATCATCTGAAATAAGCAAAGCCTTTTTTAGCGAAGCATGACGGTGGTACGGGATCTGGTACACATCCTGGACAATGGTATAGCCTTGTAAGTACCTGTCCGCCGGTACAACAACAAGGTCGATTCCTCTTATTTGATCAACCATTCGTCGTGTCGAAAATGCAGAGGGGGGTGCAAGGAGCACAAGGCCTGCACATCCAAGCAAGTGGTAACATTGACTTGTACATGTTACATCCCAAGCGCAAGCAGAGCTATAGTGAGCCTGTACAACGAGCTAGCATAAGTCCCTGCATTTCATTTAATTCGTATTATCCTGCGTGTATGATTTGTGTGTAGTGTCGGATCCACGAATTCAAGTTACCAGGGGCGAAAATTTGACTTAAAAAATACGAAGGCACTTGCACTCCGGAAATCAACATAACTTGAGAAATGTGAAGCTACATGCACTTTGAAAACCAGCTAATGATCCAAAGTAGCTGCAGATTATAAAACACTAAATGATGTAAGCACCAAAAAACACAAAATGCAACATGGTGTAGAAGGACTACTAATATGGTCAGAACCTGCCCGAATTATTCATTCTCTGGCTGAAAATATCAAAGTGTAATTTCACCTATAACCAGTGCGCAAACTGCATATCAATATATCTATCCTGGACAAGTATGCCAATAGTTTCAAACAACATATTAGAAAAGTATTTATGCTACGTTGTCATGATACGGGGACTTTCTGGTAGATGGCCTCGATGTTTCTTCAAGCCATGAAAATGTACTATAATTTTCTTGTCATCAATGTCTGCAAATCTCTATGTCTCTCTCAACATAGCTGATCATCATTAGACACTAAATCTTTCAATGGGAGCTTGAAAAATGCTTGCATTAGATCCCTCATTAGACACTATATGTTCATCACCAGGAGCATGTACAATGTTTGCATCAAATCCTTCATTAGCAGTCTGTTCATTAGACACTTCAGGCTCAAGAACAACATGAGCTTGTATGTTTGCACCGGAAACATGATTAGATACATCAGGTTAAGTCAGTTCAGTATTGATTGGAGGAGTTATAAAATAAGCAAAAATTGGTTTCATTTTCTCATAGATTCCCGACATACAAGCAGTTTTACAACACCGTGAGGTTTACCTATTGGCTAGAAATTGAATAGTTGAATTAGATATAATCAGGGATGTGATGTACCTGCTCATTGCGCATGCTGCTCTTGCAAGCTGCGACTGTCCGTTTACGCAAGCTCGATGCCATGCCCGTGCTGCCGCCGCTACCTCCCACGTAGGCTACACACATGGTTGGATCTTCATATTCTTGTCCTTCCATTTGCTTGAAGCCCAGCGACCGGCGTGCAACGAGGGCGCGAGGAAGTGCCGTGTCAGTCTGTCCAGCGACGACTAGGTTAGGAGTGAACCAGACTGGAGGCTGGAGCGAACGAATTTGGATTTTTCCTGCTGTCAATCAATATGGGAGGCACTTGTTTGGGCTGCAAGCCTGCTATAGGGCCTACCTTGCACTTACGTTATTCGCCCATCCAAATTGAAACATTTTTCTTCATTTTTTACATTGCTTGGTCATGCGTTGGGATGAACAAAACTAGCCCCGGCCAACCTGGACGACTCAAACTAGGTGCACACTTTCCAGCCACCCGAGGCGGCCGCCCATACCAGCCCCTACAATGGCGTCGCCCCTTTTTGCGTATATGATTGGGGTAGTGAAAAATATTCCAGTGGCGCTTTTGATTTACCCACAGAATGGTTGAATGGCTTGTTCCTATGAACCGAGTTCGCCAATACTGTGAAGGATGCCAGTCTTCATCCTATTGTAGATTGCTTAGATCTCGATATGCCAAATGTAATCGCATGAAATATACAGTAAAAGCCAGTGTGATGTGTGTGGCTAGAACTAGTCCGACAACCCTCCTCATATAACATATCAAAGACGCACCATCTTATCAGATTAACCATTCGACTTACCAATGTAGTGTGGGAAGAAATAAGTATTGGGACTGCGTATCCAAGCAATTGATGCCATGGACTCCTTCGCCGAACCTTGTAAGCGAAAAAGAAGTTGCAATGTGCATGTACAAAGAGCTGGCATAAGTTCAGTTACATGCTTGTCAGAATTTTAGTTGGCCACTTATTGCAAAATTGTTTAACTACGTTGCTTGGCTTAATTTAGTTTGCTACTGATTACATAATGTCGTAGCCTGTTAATCCTATTATAGACTACACTTATCTATGTGTTTGATACTTACTGTTGAGAATTACCTATTTGCCTGAACTTAAATAGATACTTAAGCACGTAGATAGCTGGTCATATGTACTTCTAGGGTGTAGCAGAATTCATGTGTAATTTACGTTCTCGTACCCTGTTTGTTTAAATGGCTTGCTATTATCACTTGTAGCACTAGTAATGCTTGCATGTTCATAGATAGACAACTGTCAGGTTTATACGAGGGATACCATATTTTTAACTTATATATATATGTGTTGGAATCATTTTGCTTGCATCAAAGAAATTTACAGATGTCTGTGTTGCTGGTAAACGGTACCGACTTGTTACTTTAATATGTTGCCAAGAACTTGTTAGTTTTACTAGTTCATGTGTAATTAAATATGTTGCTAAAACTAGTTAGTTTTACTTGTTTAATGTTAGTTTCGTATGGCTCTTGCAACACTTTATTTATGATTCTTACCATTCAAGTTTGCAGGATCCAACTGAAACTTCGTTGGAAGAACAGGTATGTTTTCAGAAACTCCCTTGTTTACCTGGTTTACTGCTATAACTTGTTGTTGTAATCATCTTACAAAATTCAAGTTTTCAGGATCCAATTGGAAGTCCAATTGCACAGCATGTACATTTTCAAAAATATATTTGTGTAACAGGTTTGCTGTTGTAACTTGTTGCTCTAATCAAGTTACTAAGTACTCAACTTTTCAGGATCCAAGAGAAACTCCAATGCCACAACAGGTTCTTTTTGCAAAACTTGTTTGTTTAACTGCTTTGCTGCTGCAACCGGTTGCTCTAATCATGTTACTGGCTACTAACTTTTCAGGATCTAAGAGAAACTCCAATGCCACAACTAGTACCGTTTGCAAAACTTGTTTGTTTAACTGCTTTGCTGCTGCAACCGGTTACAATGATGTTAATAAGTACTTTCTAGCAACCAAATAAAACTCTTCAATTCCTTTGTTTGTTTAACTAGTTTGCTGTATAACTCCCAGTTGAGATGTTTTGCTAACTTCAACTTTTCAGAATCCAATCAGAACTTTAATGGCAAAATAGGTTAGCCCAAGATCAAAGAGCGAGGTCCCCATGGACATTGTATCATCCCACTGCAGTGGCACCGGCCCAATCGTGCATCATGAATTGCCAACTGTTGATGCTCTAGAGGCTAAACTATTGTTAGAAAGATATTCTGCTTCTGCACTTAGAGATGAAGTTGACATGTTGAGGAAGCAAACAACACAATCACAAGCAGTACTCAAGACAACCATTAAATATTTGGTGGATTTCAAAACGAAGCAAGCTAAGACTGACCACATTGTTAAGGTCCTGAAGGAAAAAAGGAAATTAAATTCCCACTTGGTAAATCATAGGTGAAATGTTCTTTCCATCATTGAATAACCTTTGTGTTGTTTGTTCATGTAATCAATCAAACCATTTGTTTTAGAGATCATGTAATAATTGTTTTTTGTTTTTTGGTTTGTAATTTTTTAGCACAAGTCTGTATTAATTGATAAGACTCTGAGACATTTCATTTTGATAGTTGTGCTAGACCTACAAATATGCCAATCGGGCTAAATGTGCATTCAACAGTAACAGTAGTATAGATGGTCCTTAAGTGGCACACATCTGAAAGGGCCAAGATGTTGTACTAGCTTCGCTAAAAAAAGGATGCTCTTCTAGCAAAAAAAGTACAGCGGCCTAGCTTATGTATGTTAGTTGACATTATTGGTCCAGATACTCTATAAGTGTTTATATGTCTGTTAGTTTTGTACATTATTGGTTGATTGACTCAGTATTTGAATCTTGATACATCGCTTGTGTACATATCTAAATGGGAGTACACATTATGCTGCGTGTGACACTTGAGTTGAGCATAAAGTGGTTTCAAATATTTGAATTCACCTTAAACTGGATTCTAGCTTCTGAATTCGAGTATCGGCATTTGTAAATCATATTCATATATGACAGTGGAATACATCTTTGTCGTACTTTTGAAGATATATAAAAACACATAGAATGATTTATATAGATTCATATAGGAATACAAAATGGATTCAAATTTAGTTGACAGGGTAAACGTGGATGCTTATTGTCCAAAATTCGAAAGAAGCGGCAAAATGTCCACTCCCACGTCGACTGCCCGAAGCCAGTGTTTGGGAGATGGAAAGTATTGTCTACCCCTTACACGGGCAATCCATAGGCCCGATTTCCATTGCTCTCAATAGGGGTAGGTTAGTAACTTCAACTAGACGTCACACGACCGCCTCTGAGCCCATTCTGACATGGCGGATGCCAAACATGGGTGGCAAAAGACATTTGATTCAAGCTCGTCCGAAAGACCTCTGTCTGTCCATCCATTTCTCCATTCATACACGGTGGGTGGCAAAACAAACTCGGCTCAGCCGAAATCGATGTAGGCAAATATTTTTCAATAGGGGCAGGTTTGTAAGGTCACTCAGACGTGACACAACCACCCTACCTATCAGCCCCGTTCATACACCATGGGCGCCAAACATGGGCGCCAAAACACCCTCTCCTCGCCTGAAATTGCTCTGGGTAAATATTGGGGAGATGCGAGATTACCGTCCTATCCCCAACTGACGAGATGTCCAAATTTTAAAAGGGGGGTAAGTGTTGGGGAACGTAGCAGAAATTCAAAATTTTCCTATGTGTCACCAAGATCTATCTATGGAGAAACCAGCAACGAGGGGAAGGAGAGTGCATCTACATACCCTTGTAGATCGCTAAGCGGAAGCGTTCAAGAGAACGGGGTTAAAGGAGTCGTACTCGTCGTGATCCAAATCACCGGAGATCCTAGTGCCGAACGGACGGCACCTCCGCGTTCAACACACGTACAGCCCGGTGACGTCTCCCATGCCTTGATCCAGCAAGGAGAGAGGGAGAGCTTGAGGAAGACTCCATCCAGCAGCAGCACGATGGCGTGGTGGTGATAGAGGAGCGTGGCAATCCTGCAGGGCTTCGCCAAGCACCGCGAGAGAGGTGGAGGACTTGGGAGAGGGGGAGGGCTGCGCCAGAACTTCGTGTAAAGCTCCCATGTGCCTCCCCACTATATATAGGGGTGGAGGGGCTGTTTTCTTGCCCTCCAAGTCCATTGGGGCATTGGCAAAGGTGGGAGGAAAGAAATCCCATCATTTCCTTCCCCACCGATTGTTATCCCCCCTTTTTAGGGATCTTGATCTTATCCCTTCGGGATATGATCTTATTCCTTCTAAGGGGGGATCTTGGTGCGCCTTGACCAGGGGTGTGGGGCCTTGCCCCCACTACCCACGTTCATGTGGGTCCCCCCATGCAGGTGGGCCCCACTCCGGAACCTTCTAGAACCTTCCTGGTACAATACCGAAAAAACCCGAACATTTTCCGGTGGCCAAAATAGGACTTCCCATATATAAATCTTTACCTCCGGACCATTTGGGAACTCCTCGTGACGTCCGGGATCTCATACGGGACTCCAAACAACATTCGGTAACCACATACAAACTTCCTTTATAACCCTAGCGTCATCGAACCTTAAGTGTGTAGACCCTACAGGTTCGGGAGACACGTAGGCATGACCGAGACGTTCTCCAGTCAATAACCAACAGCGGGATCTGGATACCCATGTTGGCTCCCACATGTTCCACGATGATCTCATTGGATGAACCACGATGTCAAGGACTCAATCGATCCCGTATACAATTCCCTTTGTCTAACGGTATTGTACTTCCCCGAGATTCGATCGTCGGTATACCGATACCTTGTTCAATCTCGTTACCGGCAAGTCTCTTTACTCGTTTCGTAACACATCATCCCGTGATCAACCCCTTGGTCACATTGTGCACATTATGATGATGTCCTACCGAGTGGGCCCAGAGATACCTCTCCGTTTACATGGAGAGACAAATCCCAGTCTCGATTCGTGCCAACCCAACAGATACTTTCGGAGATACCTGTAGTGCACCTTTATAGCCACCCAGTTACGTTGTGACGTTTGGTACACCCAAAGCATTCCTACAGTATCCGGGAGTTGCACAATCTCATGGTCTAAGGAAAAGATACTTTACATTAGAAAAGCTTTAGCATACGAACTACACGATCTCTGTGCTAGGCTTAGGATTGGGTCATGTCCATCACATCATTCTCCTAATGATGTGATCCCGTTATCAAGGACATCCAATGTCCATGGTTAGGAAACCGTAACCATCTATTGATCAACGAGCTAGTCTACTAGAGGCTTACTAGGGACATGGTGTTGTCTATGTATCCACACATGTATCTGAGTTTCCTATCAATACAATTATAGCATGGATAATAAACGATTATCATGAACAAGGAAATATAATAATAACTAATTTATTATTGCCTCTAGGGCATATTTCCAACAGTCTCCCACTTGCACTAGAGTCAATAATCTAGTTCACATCGCCATGTGATTAACACTCACAGGTCACATCGCCATGTGACCAACATCAAAAGAGTTTACTAGTGTCACTAAACTAGTTCACATCATCATGTGATTAAGACTCAATGAGTTCTGGGGTTTGATCATGTTTTGCTTGTGAGAGAGGTTTCAGTCAACGGGTCTGAACCTTTCAGATCCGTGTGTGCTTTGCAAATTTCTAGGTCATATTGTAAACGCTGCTTCCACGCTCCACTTGGAGCTATTCCAAATGGTTGCTCCACTATACGTATCCGGTTTGCTACTCAGAGTCACTCGGATAGGTGTTAAAGCTTGCACCGACGTAACCCTTTATGCCGAACTCTTTATCACCTCCATAATCGAGAAACATGTCCTTATTTACTCCAAGGACAATTTTGACCGCTGTCCAATGATCCATTCCTGGATCATTCTTGTACCCCTTGACTGACTCATGGCAAGGCACACTTCCGGTGCGGTACACAGCATATTATACTGTAGAGCCTACGTCTAAGGCATAGGGGACGACCTTCGTCCTTTCTCTCTTTTCTGCCGTGGTCGAGCTTTAAGTCTTAACTTTATACCTTACATCTCAGGCAAGAACTCCTTCTTTGACTGATCCATCTTGAACACCTTCAAGATCATGTCAAGGTATGTGCTCATTTGAAAGTACTGTTAAGCATTTTGATCTATCTTATAGATCTTGATGCTTATTGTTCAAGTAGCTTAATCTAGGTTTTCACTTGAAAAACACTTTTCAAATAACCCTATATGCTTTATAGAAAATTCTACATCATTTCTGACCATCAATATGTCAACAACATATACTCATCAGAAATTCTATAGTGCTCCCACTCACTTCTTTGGAAATACAAGTTTCTCATAAGCTTTGTATAAACAAAAATCTTTGATCATCTTATCAAAGTACATATTCCAACTCCGAGATGCTTACTCCAGTCCTTAGAAGGATTGCTGGAGCTAGCATACCTTTTAGCATCCTTAGGATCGACAAAACCTTTCTGATTGTATCACATACAACCTTTCCTTACGAAAACCGGTAAGGAAACTCGTTTTGACATCCATCTGCCAGATTTCATAAATGCAGCTAATGCTAACTTGATTCCGACGGACTTTAAGCATCGCTACGGATGAGAAAATCTCATTGCAGTCAACTCCTTGAACTTGTGAAAAACTCTTCGCCACAAGTCGAGCTTCATAGACGGTGACATTACCGTCCACGTCCGTCATCTTCTTAAAGATCCATTTATCTCAATGGTTGCCGATCATTGGGCAAGTCCACCAAAGTCCATGCTTTGTTCTGATAAATGGATCCTATCTCGGATTTCATGGCTTCTAACCATTTGTCGGAATTTGGGCCACCATCGCTTCTCCATAGCTCGTAGGTTCATTGTTGTCTAGCAACATGACCTTCAAGACAGGATTACTATACCACTCTAAAGTAGTACGCATCCTTGTCACCCTACGAGGTACGGTAGTGACTTGATCCGAAGTTTCATGATCACTATCATAAGCTTCTACTTCAATTGGTGTAGGTGCCACAGGAACAACTTCCTGTGCCCTGCTACACACTGGTTGAAGTGATGGTTCAATAACCTCATCAAGTCTCCACCATCCTCCCACTCAACTTTTCGAGACAAACATTTCCTCGAGAAAGGACCCGATTCAAGAAACAATCCCTATTGCTTTCGGATCTGAATTAGGAGGTATACCCAACTATTTTGGGTGTCCTATGAAGATGCATTTTATCCGCTTTGGGTTCGAGCTTATCAACCTGAAACTTTTTCACATAAGCGTCGCAGCCCCAAACTTTTAAGAAACGACAACTTAGGTTTCTCCAAACCATAGTTCAAACGGTGTCGTCTCAACGGAATTACGTGGTGCCCTATTTTAAAGTGAATGCGGTTGTCTCTAATGCCTAACCCATAAACGATAGTGGTAATTCGACAAGAGACATCATGGTATGCACCATATCCAATAGGGTGCAGTTATGATGTTCGGATACATCATCACACTATGGTGTTCCAGGCGGTATTAATTGTGAAACAATTTCCACAATGTCTTAATTGCGTGCCAAAGCTCATAACTCAGATACTCATCTCTATGATCATATCATAGACATTTTATCCTCTTGTCACGACGATCTTCAACTTCACTATGAAATTACTTGAACCATTCAATAATTTAGAATTGCGTTTCATCAAGTAAATATACTCAGTATCTACTCAAATCATCCATGAAGTAAGAACATAACGATATCCACTGCGTGCCTTGGACTCATTGGACTGCACACATCAAAATGTGTTACTTCCAACAAGTTGCTATCTTGTTCCATCTTACTGAAATCGAGGCTTTTTAGTCATCTTGCCCATGTGGTATAATTTGCATATCTCAAGTGATTCAAAATCAAGTGAGTCCAAACGATCCATCTGCATGGAGTTTCTTCATGCTATACACCAATAGACATGGTTCGCATGTCTCAAACTTTTCAAAATCAAGTGAGTCCAAAGATCCATCAACATGGAGCTTCTTCATGTGTTTTATACCAATATGACTTACATGGCAGTGCCACAAGTGAGTGGTACTATCATTACTATCTTATATCTTTTGCATGAAAATGTCTATCACTACGATCGAGATTCAATAAACCATTCCTTTAGGTGCAAGACCATTGAAGGTATCATTCAAATAAATAGAGTAACCATTATTCTCCTTAAATGAATAACCGTATTGCAATAGACATAATCCAATCATGTCTATGCTCAACGCAAACACCAAATGACAATTATTCAGGTTTAATACTAATCTTGATGGTAGAGGGAGCGTGCGATGTTTGATCACATCAAACATGGAAACACTTCCAACACATATCGTCATCTCACCTTTAGCTAGTCTCCGTTTATTCCGTAGCTCTTTTATTTCGAGTTACTAACACTTAGCAACCGAACCGGTATCTTAATACCCTGGTGCTACTAGGAGTACTAGTAAAGTACACATTAACATAATGTATATCCAATATACTTCTATCGACCTTGTCAGCCTTCTCATCTACCAAGTATCTAGGGTAATTCTGCTCCAGTGGTTGTTCCCCTTATTACAGAAGCACTTAGTCTCGGGTTTGGGTTCAACCTTGGGTTTCTTCACTAGAGCAGCAGCTGATTTGCCGTTTCATGAAGTATCCCTTCTTGCCCTTGCCCTTCTTGAAACTAGTGGTTTCACCAACCATCAACAATTGATGCTCCTTCTTGATTTCTACTTTCGCGGTGTCAAACATCGCGAATACCTCAAGGATCATCATATCTATCCCTGATATGTTATAGTTCATCATGAAGCTCTAGCAGCTTGGTGGCAATGACTTTGGAGAAACATCACTATCTCATCTGAAAGATCAACTCCCACTCGATTCAAGTGATTGTTGCACTCAGACAATCTGAGCACAAGCTCAACGATTGAGCTTTTCTCCCTTAGTTTGCAGGCTAAGAAAATTGTCGGAGGTCTCATACCTCTTGACGTGGGCACGAGGTTGAAATCCCAATTTCAGCCCTCGAAACATCTCACATGTTCCGTGATGTTTCGAAAACGTCTTTGGTGCCTCAACTCTAAACCGTTTAACTGAACTATCATGTAGTTATCAAAACGTGTATGTCCGATGTTCGCAACATCCACAAACGACGTTTGGGGTTCAACACACTGAGCGGTGCATTAAGGACATAAGCTTTCTACTGATCGCATAATCGCTACTGTCAACTTTCAACTATATTTTCTCTAGGAACATATCTAAACAGTGGAACTAAAGCGTGAGCTTATGACATAATTTGCAAAGATATTTTGACTATGTTTAGGATAATTAAGTTCATCTTATGAACTCCCACTCAGATAGACATCCCTCTAGTCATCTAAGTGATTACATGATCCGAGTCAACTAGGCCGTGTCCGAGCATCACGTGAGACGGACTAGTCATCATCGGTGAACATCTTCATGTTGATCGTATCTACTGTACGACTCATGCTCGACCTTTCGGTCTCTGTGTTCCGAGGCCATGTCTGTACATGCTAGGCTCGTCAAGTTAACCCTAAGTGTTTTGCATGTGTAAAACTATCTTACACCCGTTGTATGTGAACGTAAGGATCTATCACACCCGATCATCACGTGGTGCTTCGAAACGATGAACTTTAGCAATGGTGCACAGTTAGGGGAGAACACTTCTTGAAATTGTTGTAAGGGATCATCTTATTTACTACCGTCGTTCTAAGTAAACAAGATGCATAAACATAATAAACATCACATGCAATTATATAGTAGTGACATTATATGGCCAATATCATATAGCTCCATTGATCTCCATCTTCGGGGCTCCATGATCATCATCGTCACCGGCATGACACCATGATCTCCATCATCGTGTCTTCATGAAGTTGTCTCGCCAACTATTACTTCTACTACTATGGCTACCGGTTCGCAATAAAGTAAAGTAATTACATGGCGTTGTTTAATGACACGCAGGTCATACAATAAATTAAGACAACTACTATGGCTCCTGTCGGTTGTCATACTCATCGACATGCAAGTCGTCATTCCTATTACAAGAACATGATCAATCTCATACATCACATATCATTCATCACATTCTTCTTGGCTATATCACATCACATAGCATACCCTGCAAAAACAAGTTAGACGTCCTCTAATTGTTGTTTGCATGTTTTACGTGGCTGCTATGGGTTTCTAGCAAGAACGTTTCTTACCTACGCAAAAACCACAATGTGATATGTCAATTGCTATTTACCCTTCATAAGGACCCTTTTCATCGAATCCGTTCCGACTAAAGTGGGAGAGACTGGCACCCGCTAGCCACCTTATGCACCAAGTGCATGTCAATCGGTGGAACCTGTCTCACGTAAGAGTACGTGTAAGGTCGGTCCGGGCCGCTTCAACCCACAATACCGTCGAAACAAGATTGGACTAGTAACAGTAAGCATATTGAACAAAATCATCGCCCACAACTACTTTGTGTTCTACTCGTGCAAAGAATCTATGCATAGACCTGGCTCATGATGCCACTGTTGGGGAACGTAGCAGAAATTCAAAATTTTCCTACGTGTCACCAAGATCTATCTATGGAGAAACCAGCAACGAGGGGAAGGAGAGTGCATCTACATACCCTTGTAGATCGCTAAGCGGAAGAGTTCAAGAGAACGGGGTTGAAGGAGTCGTACTCGTCGTGATCCAAATCACCGGAGATCCTAGTGCCGAACGGATGGCACCTCCGCGTTCAACACACGTACAGCCCGGTGACGTCTCCCATGCCTTGATCCAGCAAGGAGAGAGGGAGAGGTTGAGGAAGAATCCATCCAGCAGTAGCACGACGGCGTGGTGGTGATGGAGGAGCGTGGCAATCCTGCAGGGCTTCGCCAAGCACCGCGAGAGAGGAGGAGGACTTGGGAGAGGGGGAGGGCTGCGCCAGAAGTTCATGTAAAGCTCCCATGTGCCTCCCCACTATATATAGGGGTGGAGGGGCTGTTTTCTTGCCCTCCAAGTCCATTGGGGCATTGGCAAAGGTGGGAGGAAAGAAATCCCATCATTTCCTTCCCCACCGATTGTTATCCCCCCTTTTTAGGGATCTTGATCTTATCCCTTCGGGATATGATCTTATTCCTTCTAAGGGGGGCTCTTGGTGCGCCTTGAACAGGGGTGTGGGGCCTTGCCCCCACTACCCACGTTCATGTGGGTCCCCCCATGCAGGTGGGCCCCACTCCGGAACCTTCTAGAACCTTCCCGGTACAATACCGAAAAAACCCAAACATTTTCCGGTGGCCAAAATAGGACTTCCCATATATAAATCTTTACCTCTGGACCATTTCGAAACTCCTCGTGACGTCCGGGATCTCATCTGGGACTCCGAACAACATTCGGTAACCACATACAAACTTCCTTTATAACCCTAGCGTCATCGAACCTTAAGTGTGTAGACCCTACGGGTTCGGGAGACACGTAGACATGACCGAGACGTTCTCCGATCAATAACCAACAGCGGGATCTGGATACCCATGTTGGCTCCCACATGTTCCACGATGATCTCATCGGATGAACCACGATGTCAAGGAGTCAATCGATCCCGTATACAATTCCCTTTGTCTAACGGTATTGTACTTGCCCGAGATTCGATCGTCGGTATACCGATACCTTGTTCAATCTCGTTACTGGCAAGTCTCTTTACTCGTTCCGTAACACATCATCCCGTGATCAACCCCTTGGTCACATTGTGCACATTATGATGATGTCCTACCGAGTGGGCCCAGAGATACCTCTCCGTTTACACGGAGTGACAAATCCCAGTCTCGATTCGTGCCAACCCAACAGATACTTTCGGAGATACCTGTAGTGCACCTTTATAGCCACCCAGTTACGTCGTGACGTTTGGTACACCCAAAGCATTCCTACAGTATCCGGGAGTTGCACAATCTCATGGTAAAAGGAAAAGATACTTGACATTAGAAAAGCTTTAGCATACGATCTACACGATCTCTGTGCTAGGCTTAGGATTGGGTCTTGTCCATCACATCATTCTCCTAATGATGTGATCCCGTTATCAACGACATCCAATGTCCATGGTCAGGAAACCGTAACCATCTATTGATCAACGAGCTAGTCTACTAGAGGCTTACTAGGGACATGGTGTTGTCTATGTATCCACACATGTATCTGAGTTTCCTATCAATACAATTATAGCATGGATAATAAACGATTATCATGAACAAGGAAATATAATAATAACTAATTTATTATTGCCTCTAGGGCATATTTCCAACAGTAAGTTCATAACTTTTGCATATTTTAGACAGGCGTGCCCCAAAAACATGGTTCCCCGTACCTCTCCCTCCATTTTCCCATTCATACACCATCCACGCTAGAACGCCATCCCCACACCAGCCTCCTTCGTCCGTCACCCCATCCATCGCCGCCGTCCTCCACCCCACCCATCGCCACCGTCCTCCACCATGCCAGAGCGCCTACCAAGATCACGTCGTCCACTACTAGGGATGGACGTTTCTCATCCACAACGATGGACCAGGAGCCTTGCATCGCGTCCTCTCGCTTCATCAGCACTGTCGTCCTCTTTGCCGAGGCCACTCACATGACCTTCTCGTCCACCGCAATGGGACTTATCACCTAATGCACCCATCTACCATCGCCGATCTTCTTCAACGCCACCGACAACCATCGCACCCCCGATGCCTACACGGCGCCGCAAGAGAGGTGGTACTTCATATCTGCTCAACTTTTTGATCTCAACCAGAAAATAGATCATAACTTGGTTACTATACTTTCTTTTCAGATCTTAGAATTTAGTTCTTAGTTCGAAGAAAACAATGGATGCTAAATAGCATTCTGTGGTTTGCAACTTTAAATCTACCATGGCATAGTCATAATAAGGTTTAATTGATCATGCTTAGGGTTTAATTGATCATGTTGGTTCTGTGGTGGTTTCTTTAATAGAAATCGGAGAGGAAACCCTCTTTTCTCAAAATATGCTTAGGGTTTCCCCCTTTTATGATTACTATACGACCATCATACGTGCTTCGTGTCATAATAGCACTGCTCCACCCATCAAGCTAAACAAGCTTAGTTGTTCGAATATGAATCTAATATTATTAAAATAGAGTCGTTTAATAAGTCAGCTAAATGTTCCTAATTTAGTTTCAAAAATGCATGTACGCCGCTCGGGTGTGTATCTACAGGGTGCCCACAGTGGGCCGTGGCCCACCTTGGGATTTTGGGTCGGTCCAGGCCCCGATTCCCCTCTATTCTACTATGCATTCGATCTCTACCGCCCCCAGCCGCCTGCCTCGCCGTGACTTGCTATCCCCGGACGGCATGACTCTAGGATGAGATGCCAGACTAACAGGAGGTCAGGAGCCGCTTGCCCAACAGCGTCACCGCTGCTCGGGTGTGCCCTTGTGCCTAGGTTCCCAGTCCGTTCAGGGCTCAGGCGTGTAGCAGCCACTAAGCCAACCCGATTTATCCTGAGATATGTCCTCAACACTCAGCAGCCACTCCTCATCACCCATTTTCTAATTGATTCATTACTCATTAGGCAGGACTGCCATTAGGGTTTGTTGTGTACTAAGTGCTACCTACACTTAATGGTTCTGATGTATTTCAGTAATCTTTAGTGCGTGTAAAGTTCATAGGTTTCAAAATTCTGGCCCTAGGAATAGACTCTAGTCATTTTGGATTGTTAGTCATAGTGACATTGACCCAAATTACTACTGGAGGCCAGGTTGGTTGACAATTTTAATTGTCTTTCTTACTCATTCGATATGATTTCCAATTATTCACGTCGATTAGTTGCAAATGATAAGTGCTAGACCAACTTCTTGATTCAGATTTTGGGCGTTGTCTTACTGTAGTTACAATTCTACATACTTGTCCTAGTAATCTCACAAGTAATGATTGATTCACTACATCTATGCTTGCCTTGTGATATTTGTTATCAATATTCTTTTAGGGTGGACCACCCTGTTATAAAATACTAGAACCGCAGACATGAGTGAATAGTATTTCTCTGTGTGATCTCTTCCATCATGTGTGGGCAACGAACACTGCATTGTATAGAAACATAGTGTCATTTCCACCTTTTACATAGACTACGATCATTACGCGGAATACAATCTGCCTACCTGCTTTTTATCGCAATACCAGCACTCCACCCTTGAAGCTAAACACTATGCCAATCATAATTCCTTAGTATATTTGTTCAAATACAAATTTGATATGATTCTAATGTTCCTACTCTAGTTTTGAAATGTGTGTTTTCCTGTTATAGAAACATAAGAGGTTTGTATTTCTGTGTGTGGTCTGGTCAACACGGTTGGGGGTGAACTTTGCATATGCAGGGGTTTATAGGGTGACACTCTTTGAGTTGAATCCGCAATACATTCCATAGATAATCTGAGTACTTTTTATGTTTCCATGAATCTCAGATACTGAACATCATCATAATGATTATGAGCTTGCGCACATGAAAAGAATAAAGCAGAACAATGCCATGGCTGTCAAACTTAGCATTAAGGGACTGAAATCAAGTCTGGATGCAATGCAAACGCTCTCCACCTACAGATTCATGCTCAGAATATGATCCTAACAGTGATTCTGAGCTAGAGGGAGACCTAAGTCAATGTACCTCCCACTACTGCACGATGCTGCTAATGCGGCACTACGATCAGAGAGCCTTTGATGAAATTGTGTGTGATGCAATAATCGCAAATGGTTGTGTAAAAGAACCGTCAAAAAAGGTGCAAAACGTTTGCGATGAAGGATGCATCAAACTTTAGTTTAGATTTTACTTGCGTGTGCGATGCTGGGCATACTGTTGATCCAGCAAAACTGTTTGCGATGAGGAAGAACAACAGAAACGGGCAGCCATATCAATGTGTGTGTGATATACGGCATACACTTTGCTCCGATGAACCATTTGCGATGATTGAGGTGAACAGAAATGATTCAGCATAACAAGATGTGGGTGATACCTGGCAAATAGTTCGACAAACCAACCTGTGGGCGATAATGTAGAAGATCTCTGTCGAATACATATTACTAACCGTCTGCGATGAGATTGATAGGATAAACAGAGATATATATAGTATTCTTAATTTAGTCCTTCTTCTTGTTGTTGTTGTTGTTGTCGGATGGCCCCGTGAAATCGTCTTGGCGAGGACGCTTCTTGCCACTGACTGTTGGCTTTTCATCACCGCCGCCGTCGTCATCATCGCGGCTGTCGTCCTCCTCCTCCTCCTCGTTCGACCATTCCTCCTCCTCATCATCGTCGTCCTCTTCTTCATCCTCCGACAGCTCCTTGTCCGTCTGGTTGTCGTTTGACGACTCTGGAGGTGGCGTCCCTTCCATGAACCGGATATAATCGAGGTCTGGGCTCGACGCCGGACTCACGGAAGACAAGCGGGATGATTCCAATGTTGACCTATCATCGGGTGCCAGACTGCTGGCGGAACTGTCATCCTTGCTGTCGCTTGACATGGCTGTAGAGTGTGTGCCGGGAAGTAGCGCGGCCTGCTGGGGATGATGAAGATGGTGGACACTTAAGCGGGGTATGCAGAGAAGAGGAACTGTCAACTGAAGCAGGTGTTGACGTATTATCTAACCACAATTATTTGTACCCAGTCGCTCCAAATTCCTGGGGTTGCGCAGGACTCCTATTGGCTATTTGGCTTGTTTCCTTTTTCAGGACAAAAACAAGGAACGAGTTTTGGAATTATGCACTGGTAACGGTACGAACGGAGTAGGATAGTTGGCAAGCAATACATTGAGATCTTCTTATTGATAAAGCTAGTAATAATCAAACTACAAAGGAAAAGGAAAAAAACAAAGAAAAATATCTGCATGAATCTTCGCGTAACATCAATGTCATAGGACCTAGATGTGCATTACTTAGAGCACATCTAGATGTGCTTTAGCAATACTGTCAAACAAAAACCCCTAATCATCATTGAAACTGCGCATAGAACATGGCTAATGCGACAACCACAACTACACATGCTAGTTCCTTCATGTCTCTTGCTTTCATCTGCTGCCTGTGATTGATTCTTTCCTACTTCATCGTACTGATTGTACATTCTAGAGCAGCCAATTTCTTCTTATGCTTAATGTTATCTTCTGCGAGCTTGGTGATAACACTCCGAGCCCTGCCATGCCATTCCTCGTCTAGCTAGTTAACAAAGGCACAAGCCTCATATCCCTGCCAATGTTAAATAGTATTCAGGATGAGTGGTGGCATTAACTCAAGTAAAATGATGAACTTAGCACTAACCTCTAAGGGACAACTGAGAAACCGCCTGCCAATGTCGAATCCCTCCATGCATACACGTCGTGCAGGAGTGTGCCCGTGCACACAACTCATCTTTTGGTACTTCTCGGTGGCGCAAAACTCGGAGTCAAACTTGTGTTGCGGGAGTCTGGAGTCATGCTCTTGATCTGGCGGCAAATCTCTTTCCTGGGGGGGGGGGTCAATTCAGGACGGATTCAGCAAGGAGCTACTTTCGACATGCTAAAAAAATCGGGATAGATTGGAACCTGACAGGACGATTCAGATCTGTAGTACACCTGCCTTCTGATGACCTTAGGCAAGTGCTCGGCGGCGACCACTGTCATGGTGGTGATACGAGCCGGAGCAGGCGCACCGAAATCATCAGCACCACTCGCCCGCATTCCCCCAATGTCATCTCCACGGGAGGGAATTTGGACGCTATGTAGAGATTTGGGGGAAATGGGGAAACTGTGGGGATAAGCTAACGGTCAGGAACTACTTATGGCACTATATGTTGGAGTATACGGCACATTGTTTATACATGTCATTTGTGTCAGGTATTACAACGTCACACATGATTTGCGCACCAAACCGTGTGAGAAGACAACGTAGGTGAGACACGGTTGCCGTTACATAACCGTATGTGATGTACTACCATGTACATATAATTGAGTTATAGTGATACCATGTAAACAGCCGCTCTGTGTATATCTGTAAAAAAATAGTCGGCATGCATCTAGAGATGGCGGCGGCGGCCTAAGCAAGGGCTATCGAAGAAGGGGTCAATCCTCAATAGGTGGGTGATGGCAGCGTCATAGGAGGTCAATCCCCGGTCTGCGGCAAGAGATTGGAGGAGCTCAGTCGTCGAGGTCGGCGGCGGCGTTATTCAAGCACATCCATCGCGGTCGATGGCGGGATAGTGGAGGTCGAACTTTAGGCGGCAGCCCCACTAAGCTTTGCTCCTCGACCCTGGTATCTCGGCGTGCAGCCACATCGCGCTTCTCTGTCTGCTGGGTGGAGGTCGCCGCGCGGCTACTTAATTAAGGCATTCTTTTCGTGAGTGGCTTAATGAAGGTATCCAATTCCTAAGGGTAGTGTTGTACTAGTACTCTGCATGTAAATTGACTGGCCATGAATTTTTGTCATTGCACGTCTGGATAACAATATGGAGTGTCCTCAGTAATTATGGAAATAAAGCCTTGTGATTTATGCACGCATCATTGGGCGGCAGTTAATCCATGTATCAATGTTGTTGTTTTGTTTTTAATTACCATTCGTGTGGTGCAGATGGAATGATCTGGTTGGCTGAAGGATCGGAATGCCACAAATTTTATCAGTGGCGTGACAGAGTTCATGAATTTGGGTGAAAGTACAAAGAGGAGAATTGGTGATGCGGATTACATCCTGTGTCCATGTGCTAACTGTGCCAATACAAAGTCATGTGTAGTTGCAAATGTCCAGTGGCACTTTGTCTCTCGGGGATTGATGGACGGATATACACATTGGACCAGACACGATGAAGACGAGGTCATGGATGAAGATACCCAGGACTGTGAGATGCCAAACCCTGATCTGTGTCACATGGATGTTGAATCTAACATCAGGGCAGAGGCGTCAAGCTACCAATGGAATATCGGAAAGCCGACATGCCCACTGGAAAACCAAGACGTCGACGCAGATGACGGCGATCTTGATATGCCAGATTTTGCTGCTATGATTGCAGATTTCGAGGGCCCAGATGAGGATAAAATTGGGTACGGGGATCTGCCAACCATTGATGTGGACTCCAAGAAAGAATTGTAAACGGGAATCAAGGTTGCAAAAAAAATTCCAGGTTGAGTGCCACCCTGGCGCTTCTCATATTTAAAGCAGCAAACAGTCTATCAAACAAGGGCTTCACAGAGATGTTAGGTACTTTCAAAGAAATTCTTCTAGAAGATACTGTGCTCCCCAGAAGCACGAATGAAGTGAAGAAAATTGTTTGCCCATTGGTACTTGAAGTACAGAAGATACACGCTTGTGTGAATAATTGTATATTGTATCGTGGTGAGTACAAAGATTTACGTGCATGTCCCGAATACAAGCATGCACGATACAAGCGCAGGAGAGCAAAGGACAAGTACAAATTGGACGACGAGATCAAGACAGGAATCCCGTTCAAGGTTGTTTGGTACTTGCCTTTAATTCCAAGGTGGAGGCGATTGTTTGCAAACCCTAGAGAGGCAAAGAGCTTGCGGTGGCATCATGATGAGCGAATTGCAGATATGTATATGAGGCACCCGGAAGATGGGGCTTAGTGGGAATTAATCGACAACAAGTTTGAAGACTTTGCCAAGGATCCTAGAAGTATAAGGCTCGGGGAGTGTACTGACAGGATGAATCCTTTTGGCGAAATGAGCACCAATCACAACACATGGCCAGTGCTTCTGTGCATATATAACCTAGCTCCTTTGTTGTGTATGAACAAAAAATACATTATGATGACAATGATTATCCAAAGCCCGAAGCAACCTGGAAATGACATCGACATTTACTTTCAGCTACTGGTAGAAGAACTGCTGACAGTGTGGATAGATGCACCTGCTGTAAAATGTTATGATGCTTACAAAAAGGAGATTTTCAATCTACATGCAATGCTGGTGCACACCATTCAAGATATGCCGGCATTAGGCAACACAACGGGGCAGAAAATAAAGGGAGATGTACGGTGTGTCACATGCATCGATAGGACAGCTAGCAGAAGTCCAACTCATGCGAAACTGTGTATTTGCGTCATCGTAGGTTCTTGCGGAAAAATCACCCATACCAAAGATATGATAGATGAATTTGATGGTACGGCAGAGGTAGAAGTGGGCCCAAGACCCTATGATGTGGAGGTGGTCCACAACATGGCTAAACAAATTAATGTTGTGCTTGGCAGGAATCACGCTAAGAAGGTGAAACAAACACCCAAGTGTCAACTATTTAATAAGAAATCGGTGTTCCGGAAATTACCTTACTAGGAGATTCTACATTTACGTCACTGCATCAATGTCATGCACGTAGAGAAGAACATATGTGAAAGCATCCTTGGTACTCTGCTCAAGATTAAAGGTGAGGGTTCACGACTCGATATGCTTGCTGATCAATCAAAAGGCAAGAGTGAAGCAGAAGATGATGACAAATTCATCAAAGCTCGCCAGAGTTACAATTTCAGTACAAAAGAAGCAACACAATTCTTCACCTATTTGTTGTCAGTTAAGACACCCTCTTCCTACTCCGCAAACATCAGAAGTCTCGTGGATGTGAGCTCGGGTAAAATGAAGTTGGGACACATGAAGTCACATGATTGCCACGTAATGCTGAGACAAATCCTCCAAGTGGCCATGAGGAATCTGTTGGACAAAGATATAAGGAACACACTCATTGAGCTCTGTGATTTCTTTAAACAACTATGGTAGAATGTTGTACATCCTGAAGAGCTGGATCATATGCAAGATGATATTGCAAAAATATTGTGCAACCTAGAGATGTTTTTTCCATCGCCATTCTTTGATGTCATGGTCAATCTCACTGTGCACCTTGCCGATGAGATAAAGTATTGTGGTCCTGTGTTTCTTCGCAACATGTATCCCTTTGAGCGGTTCATGGGAATACCAAAGCGCTTTGGTCGGAACCAAAACCATCCAGAGGCAAGCATACTACAAGGGTATACCGCAGAGGAGGTGGTTGAGTTTTGCACCGAATACATGAAACAATGACCTATAGGTTTGCCCCTCTCTCGCCATGAGGGAAGGCTGAAAGGTAAGTCGGTCCTTGCTGGCACGCAAATGGCTGCACCCGGAGAATTGGTAGAGAAAGCCCATTTGACGGTACTGCTTAGCAGCCTAGTTCTCACCGCTTACACCAAGGAACACTTGGCGGAGATACGCCAAAGCTTCTTACCAATGGTGCCTTCATCAGATGTGGAGATGAAGGAGCACACTAAGAACTACGCCAAATGGCTGAAGAAGCATTTGGCACAAGGATCCATCGATGACGTTGCTACATGGTCGGCACAAAATCCATCACCTACGGTGCTGATGCACCAAGCATATGACATAAATGGATATGTGTTCTACATTGATGAACATGATGAGAAGACCTCATATCAGAACAACTCTATTCGAATAGAATGCATGACTGTAGATGAAGCTGATTAAAGGGTATACTATGGAACCATCAAAGAGATTTGGGAGCTTGACTATGTGAAAGTTAAGGTGGCATTATTCATGTGCTCATGGATCCCTCTTGGTCAAGTAAAGGTTGATGATTACAGGAAGACCTATGTTAACATGACTATCGGTGTCAAAACCGGCGGATCTCGGGTATGGGGTCCCGAAATGTGCGTCTAGGCAGATGGTAACAGGAGACAAGGGACATGATGTTTTTACCCAGGTTCGAGCCCTCTCGAGGGAGGTAAAACCCTACTCCTGCTTGATTAATATTGATGATATGGGTAGTACAAGAGTAGATCTACGACTAGATCAGAGAGGCTAAACCCTAGAAGCTAGCCTATGGTATGATTGTTGTTCGTCCTACAGACTAAAACCCTCCGGTTTATATAGGCACTGAAGAGGGTTAGGGTTACACAGAGTCGGTTACAATGGTAGGAGATCTACATATCCGTATCGCCAAGCTTGCCTTCCACGCCAAGGAAAGTCCCATCCGGACACAGGACGAAGTCTTCAATCTTGTATCTTCATAGTCCAAGAGTCCGGCCAAAGGCTATAGTCCGGCCATCCGGACACCCCCTAATCCAGGACTCCCTCAGTAGCCCCTGAACCAGGCTTCAATGACGACGAGTCCGGCGCGCATATTGTCTTCGGCATTGCAAGGCGGGTTCCTCCTCCGAATACTTCATAGAAGATTTTGAACACAAGGATAGTGTCCGGCTCTGCAAAATAAGTTCCACATACCACCGTAGAGAGAATAATATTTACACAAATTCAATCTGTTGACGTATTCCGTGGCGTGACATCACACCATGGCCAAGCCTTTATTCGAATCGTTTTTACTATCCCACCTCAGCGCGTTTAGCGAGGCGGTTTCCTTGGCACATCTTTGTCAAAGCAGAGATCATGTCCCCTTATTCCGGGATTCTCATCAATACGGGCGTGGGTAACCAACCCGCGCCATTGATTATGGCGCTTGGGAGATAAGCAAGTTTTACCAGGCTGGTGGGGACGCATAGCTTCGTCCGTTCATATAAGGGGATAAGGATCCACCTTTTTACCTATGCCTTCTTCCTCCTTTGCTCATCCATTTCCGCGCACTCGAGCTCTAGCGCCCAAGTGCGCACATCTCGCCTCAACCTTCCCCAGCCATGTTCGGAGCGGGAGGCAAGTGGATGGTCTCCTCCGTCACGGAGGGGCACATCAAAAAGCTGCGGAAGGCCGGATACTTGTCCAGCAACATCGTGCATCGGCTCCCCGACAAGGGGCATCCTATCCCCACCCCCACGCCCCATGAGAGGGTGGTGTTCACTACTAGGGAAAACCTTATACACAGAAATTTAGCAACAGCGCGGGTCAAAAAAGGGCGCTAGTGCTATATAGCAGTAGCGATTGAAGAAAAACCGCGCTACAGATACAACCTTAGCAGTAGCGCGTGTAGTTGCAAAAGCGCTACTACTAATATTCCCGTTGGCAGAATGATAGGCTACGCATAGCAGTAGCGGGCTTGGAAGAAACGCGCTACCGCTAGGGCATAATTAGCAGCGCGTTTCCTAAGAAGAGCGCTACTACTAACGGAAATAAAATAATATGAAAAACAAATAGAAAAGTAAATGAAAACGAAAGAAATAGAAAAAGGAGAAAGGAAAAAATAAAATGTAAAGCAAAATAAATGAAAAAGCGAAAAAACGGAGGAAGGCATAGCAGCAGCGTGTGTTTGTAAGAGGCGCTATAGCTAACGTAGCTGCAGCGCGTGTCCTAGACCCCCTCTATAGAAATAGAAAAGGAAATTAAAAAATGGAAGAAATTTACATAGCTATAGCAGCAATGCGTTTTATAAAAACCGCTATAGCTATCTTAGGTATAGCGCATTTTTTCAAACGCGCTACTGCTAAGTTTGACTTAACCAAAAAACCGTTTCCCCCCGACCACCACTTCTCCCCCAAATCCCTCAACCCACCCCGCGCGCCGCCGTCTCCCCGATTCACCGTCGCCCCACTTCACTGCCGACGTCGACGCCACCAGAGCCGTGCTCCGTCGACGCCACCGGAGCCGCCCCCAACGCCACGGAGCCGCGCGGCCTCGTCAACGCCACCGGAGCCGCCGTCGACGCCACCGGATCCTTCCTCGCCACAACTGCCTCCCTCGCCATCACCGGAGATGCCCCTACCTCCCTCGCCGTCACCGGAGACGCCCCTGCCTCCCTCGCCACCACTGCCTCTGTCGCCACCACCGGAGCCATCCTCTGTAAGCCCCCACCCCTCCTTTCTCTCTCATGCATAGGTTAGCCAGTTTAATTAGGTTAATTATCTAGGTTAGGGCAAAAATTTAGTTAGGTTTTTGACAGAGAAGTTGTTAGGTTAACTAGTTTAATTAGGTTAATTATCTAGGTTAGTGCAAAAATTTAGTTAGGCCTTTGACAGAGAACTAGTCAGGTTAACTAGTTTAATTAGGTTAATTATCCAGGTTAATTAGTGCAAAAATTTATTTTAGGCTTTGACAGAGAACTAGCTGTGTTAACTAGTTTAATTAGGGTTAATTATCTAGGTAAACTAGATTAACTAACTAGGTTAAATATGTAGGTTAATTAGGTTTGTTGGATTAACAAGCTAGGTTCGATAGATTGGCTAGGTTATAGGTAAATTTTATTTTAGAGCATTAGGTTAGAAGGGTTAGAGAAATGGAGTTCCTTTGCAATTTAATTGGGTTCTGTGTTTAGTGAGGTCATTTTGCAAAGGTTATTGATTTTTGAAAAGACCACTATTTTTCAAGGAAAAGAATTTAGGCAAATTTTATTTTTCATTGAAGTGGTCATGTTATATCTTTTCATTGAAGTTGTTCGATTGTGCCCAAGTGGCTTTGTTGTTTCCAGGGAATGATGCTGAGTGGCCTATGTTTTGCCGGAATGTTGATTCATTTCTGTTCCGGCAAATTTTAGGTTCTCGATTTGTCCACTTTTTAGCAAAGGTCATGCCGAAATTTTCCGTGAATTTCGGCATGACTTGTGCTACAAACTAGGACATATCAAGTGCCCGGGATTTGCCGCACCAGGAAGGAGTCAACATTCCTGCAAAACAATAGTCCTTTTTTATGTCATTATTCATTTTATTAGGTCTAGAATTAATTGACTAGATTTAATCATAGGAAACATGGCTAGCAATGATGACGGACAGGGTTCTGGTGATTGCGACGACGTCTATCGGGCCGCAGCCGAATTTTCTAGCCTTACCGACGATCAACAGATGTTGTTGCTGGGCCCACCGGTGGCATCGGGGACTGAGACTGACACGCAGACCGGTGCGGAGACTGAGACCAGCGTTGAGATTCAGACCGGCATCGAGACCGTCGCTGAGACCGGTGCTGCCTCGGGGAGCGGAGGCGGTGTAGAACCAAAAGCAAAGAGGCAACGGGTTCCTAACAAACTCAGGACTACTAGACTGGTGGTCACGGAGGTGGACGATGGCAATTTTGAGCCAAAGGCGCCCGAGGAAGCGCGCGTGTGCTACGGCAATCAAATATGCTGCATCATACGGACAACCGCCACCATCAACAATGAGAAACTATAGAAGATAGAAAATATGAGGAGCTCCCTCCTAAAGAAGTTTCACCAGATATTCTTGTTCCCGGGCTAGAATGAGAAGGATTATGAAGATCCAGACGAGGACCCGGCAATGAAGAAGATAAACAAACACACCATGACCAAGTATAGGGACGCGTTGGCCGTGTGGAAGAATCGAGTGAAAGCAAAGATCAACGACGGGAACCCTAGTCCGAGATTGTAAAGGATAATCCGACAATCATGGAAGAGCAGTTTCAAATATTCAAGGAGTCTTGCGAGGCCGAAGCTGCCAAAAAAAGTCTAAGTACATGAAGGGGCTTCAAAAGAGGAACGTTGGGAGCCACCACCTTGGGAGCCGTGGTTACGGCGGAAAGAGGCGCAAATGGGCCAAGGAGGACGCAGAAGCCGCGAGTCTGGGCATCCCAGACCCCTTGGCGGATTTCACCATCCCGCAGGAGCGTGACGTCCTGAGGGCCCGGCACCCTTGGGACCCAGTGAAGAAGGTTTACGAGACAACACCGGTCATTACGGAGTTCATGAGACTGCTGGTAATTTTAGTTTCTGATCAATTCGACTATACACGTTAGTCATATTTGTAAACAATCCTTGTGCCTTTTGCAGAGAGAGCAGCACCGGATTGTGGCCGAAAGCGACTCGCCGTCTGAGGCATTGGCGAGGCCCAAGTGGGACACTCCATTCAACTGGGCGTTGAACATATTGAAACAATGGTCGGTGGATACTCGACCCATGTATGGACGCGTGCACGGTGTCGGAGACGGCACCACGTGGAAGAAGTACTACCGTGAGACCACGAAGGAGACAAAGGAAAGACGGAGGTTAACTGAAGAAAACATCGACAAGAAGGTTGAGATTGTGGTTAAGAAGAAATCATCTCAGACAGTCGCAACAGCGGTAGCTGCCGCAAAACAGGCGATTGCAGATATATCTACTTCCTTGGTGATGGGCGTTTTCACTTGGACAAGGCAAAATCCAGAAAAAAATGCAGAGGACTTTCCCCTTGCTGACTTCTTGGGAGCACCTGCTCCCGCATCGGCTCCCGTACCTGCTCCCGCACCGGCTCCCGCACGTGCTCCCGCACCGGACGTGCTCGATGGTGCCTCCTCTTTGGCTGAGCTCGACGCCCTCACGGTATCTGTCACACCGGCCCCCTTCAATATAAATGTATAATCTCCCGTTTTCGTTGCCTTTCGGATGTCTCACGTCGCAGACTTTTCTTTGCAGGCCGACGAAACCCCGTGCACCATATTGTACACCATCGGCAAACATAAGGTGGACGTGGGGAAGGCGACGATAATGGAGCCGAAGGAACCATTGTTCCACAGCCGGCCGATCCCCCCGAACGTCTTCAAGGTTTCCGTGGCTAGTGTCAAACTGGGCCACGAGAATTTGCCTCCTCTAATACAAGTGGAGGATGACGACGAGACCCCGCGGCGGCTTGGTGATTGTTGCAATGGGTGGGTCCTGTTGTGGCCAAAGAGTCTGCTTCGTATGGAGGCGGCCGGGAGCACACCCACGAGCACGCAGCCTCAGCAAGGTATGAACATCAACACCCACCTACCCAATTAGCGTCGGGTGTCGGGTTGGGTGATAGCGGACGGGGTAAGGAGGAGGCTCCATTGGTCGCTAATGACGTCGCCATGGATGAGGATGAGGGTGACGATGGTGCTGAACAATATGTCTATACTGGCACCTCCTCAGGGTTTGAGCGTCATGAGTCGGTGCCTGAATTACCGTCTCAATGTATTATTGACGACCTTTCGGTAGTAAAGAAGTCTAGGAAGAGAGCGAGGAAAGGCAAAAAAGCTGATTCTATGATCCAGCCGCCTCAGCAGCCTCGGCTTCAGGACCGTATAGATATCCCCGATGCGGATAAATGGCATATCCTCGGTCAACCAATCCTACCTAAAACAGCGCTACGGGCCAGATTCGGCGATCTAAGGAGACTTCATGACGATGTGCTGCGGGTAGAGAAAGGCCTCATCACCTCGAAAGATCCAGGATACCCACTCTTCGTGGTTAACGTTTCGTGGCAAATGTCGTACGTCAACAGCTTCCTCGCGGATAAGTTCTTCCTCCGATTCGATTACATATTCGACACGTTTCACGTGAAGAAGCTGGACTTTACGTTTTTCCGCCTTTATGCCTTGCACATGAACTACATCATTGGGGTTTAGCAGATACGTCATATCTGTGTCGCTGACCCGTACTACATGCACGAGGGCTTCTTGGGAGTCTATGCAGAGCACCGTGAATACGCGAGGGATTACATCGTCAGTTTCGTGCTCGCCAATAAGGACAAGGAGGCGATTCTCGTGCCTTATCATCCCGTATAAGTCATCCGCGCTGCTATCCTTCTTCCTTCGATTTCAATAATTCATTTGCACAGTGGAGGCTAATTAATTTGAGGTGTACTTATTTTGCGCAGCGGCGGGCGCGCCGTCCTCATCATCCTCTACCCCCGATTCTCCCACGCTCTTTACTTGGACTCGTCGAAGAACATTCAGAAAAAGGATTACACCCACATCAAAGATGTTCTCGACAGTGCTATGTTTTACTACCAAGCAAGGGGTGGAGAGGTTAGGGACAAGAAGAGAAGGGGCGGCAGGGCCGCCTTTAGCCATAAGACTGACTTCTACTGCATCCAGCAACCGAACGATTCTCTTAATGATGGATTCTATGTCCTACACCACATGCTGGAGTATAGACGGGATCACCAGAACCTTCACATGTCACCTAGATCTGGCGATGCCCATATTCTGCAATGGGCAAAGGACATAGGAGATAACGAGGATCGTCGACTTCGAGCTGATTTCTATAACATCCAGTGCGAACTTGCCCAAATCATCATGAATGAGGTCGTCGGAAAAACAGGGATGTTCTACGCAGAAGGACGAATGTCGTGGGAAGACTTCCGAACATGGATAGCCTCTCAGCTTCTCGACATGAAGCCTCTCACTAAGCTCGAGTACTATCTCCCTGACATGGATGGATGGCACGACATGATGGAGTGATTGTCGATATATGACAATGTGTCCGTTTAGTCCATACTTTCTTTTATGACAAAACTTTGAGTTATGCACGGTGAAACTTTATTTGTGATGTTATTAAACCGTCCTCCTCCTCGACTAGCGAAAATCACTCTAGTTAGGGTATTTTGGGTACGATGAACTTTGTTGTTTATGCTTATGATATGTTGTTTCTATTTTTGCCAAGTCTGTCTCTTTCTGTTGCTCAACTATATATGTTGCATATCATCGACTCATGTGACGATGCAGGTGCATAGATCATAGATGGCAAAGAAGTGCTACGCCAGGAGTATATATACGACAAGTGGCCGGAGTGTCAGGCCCAGGTGTACCGGTTTTCGGATTCCGAGTGATAGGCAGTAGTTAGTTTAGGTTCACGCTAATGCGAGAGAGGGTATGAACTCATGTACTCAAAGTGATAGCTATTCTCGCGTATATCATTGTTTAGATGGATGACGATGTATTTGCAAGTAATCGAGACTTGTATCGATATTTTTGAGATTGATGACGAGAGACCACTTTGTGTTGGATGATGATTATGATGATGACATGATTTGATGAGACTAATTGTATGTATATGCTATGATTACATTTGTATGTGAATGATATGCTAAAGATTATTGTATAAAGCCTATTCAAATACAAAACAAATAAAAAACAAATATGCAGGAAAAAACTAATAAAACTTGTAGTAGCGAGGGGGGGGGGGGAATTTAGCAGTAGCGCCGCCTTACCAGTAGCGCTTCCCTGTAAACAGCGCTGCAGATAATATCAGTAGCACCCTTTTCTAAAGAGCGCTACAGCTATTCATGTATAGCAGTAGCGTGGGTCAACAGGCGCTACTGCTATACGTTAGCTGTAGCACCTTATTAGTAGCGCTGGTACCCGCGCTACTGAGAGGGCCAAAACCCGCGCTGCTGCTAGGCTTTTCCCTAGTAGTGGTTCCTCACCCACTTCCTCCGCGGACTAGGTTTTCCACTTCACCCATTTGTTCGGGGGCTCATGTTCTACTACGGCCTGGATTTCCACGATCCGGCCCCGAATTTCATCCTCAACATCTTGGCGTTCATCGTCGTGTGAGAGGCCTTCCTCTGCATCCAGCCCCACTTCGTCTTATGGCTGAAGACCTTCAATGTCAAGCCGAAGGTAGTGGGCGTCCGCCAAGCGGAGTGCGGAGGTGCCATGGTGGGCAAGATGGCCAACGTCCTATGGCTCGATGGCTCCTTCGTGGAGACCATAAAGGGGTGGCAATCGGGGAGGTTCTACATCACCGAGCCGCGTGACCCTAAATGGGTGGCGGCCCCCGAATTCCGATCTGGCTTCCCTACACGGCTCACCTCCTGGAAGGAGACGGGCCTGACGTGGGGTAATTCGGAAGAGCTGACCGGACTCCAAACCTGCATCCAAAACCTGGTGAACAAGAAGCTCAAGCTTGTCAACATAGTCCAGGTCATGCTCATCCGCCGGATCCTCCCGTGCCAACAACGGGCCTTCAGCTTGTTGGAGTTTGATCCGGCACAGCACCAAACCTTGAGCAGGCTCTTCGACACTACGTACGAAGATGCCTGGAAGGTGCTGTTCAAGGGCGCCCAGGCTCCCACATCCGCTACCGAAGATCGCGGATTCAGCTCGCAGTGTCAAGCCAGCGAGGTAAGCTACTTTGCCCTTTACGAGACTCGTGTTTTCCATAGTTTGACTCTATGCGGGATCTAAACTCCCTTGCCTTTGACAGGATAGGCAGAAGACGTCTGGGCAGGTTGACTGTCCGGCTCCCTTGCCAGAAGACCCAGCGGACGCCCGATTGACGGGGCTGCTGGTTCCGGCACCTCACGTGGTGCCGGAGAAGAAGGCCAAGAAGAAGGCCACGGGAACTCGAAGGAGTTCCCGGCGCCAGGTGTTGTCGGACTCATCGTCCGATGACTCCGAGGCGGACTCCTCCCGCGAAGACGAGGAGGAGGAAAAAGAGGCCTCTCCCCTAGCGGGGGAAGAGAAGAAAAGGAAGGCCGCCCCAACTGGGGAGGCCGGAGGGTCCAAGAAGGGAAGGACCCTTCCTCTGGACTACTCCACCAACGCCGACGACGGTGAAGAGGAGTGGCCACCGAGGGCTAAGCGCCTGGCGACATCATAAGTGTCCGGATACCAGTATAACTCATGGCGTTTCGTTTGTCGTACAGAATCTCCTAACGTCGAATATTACCCTGCAGCCCGCCCAAGGACGGGCTCGACGCTTCAACGAGTGGCTCCCTGGATTCGTCGGACGTGAATAGCACCTCACTTCCGGCTGCCTCCTCTCCTCGCGCTACGGATGACACCGAGGTGGGGTCCCAAAAGGGGCCCAGCCAGGAGGCGCCACAAGGCAACCTCCCGGACTCCAGGCGCAAGGGGGATAAAACCCCAAAGGGCTCTAAGTAAGGCCCTGGGCCGCACTCCGCACCGAAACCTTTAGTGGTTCCGGAGTCCGGCAGGCGGCCCCTTCGTAAGAAGGGAAAGACTGCAACATGGGTGACCTCCGTCCAATCAGAGGCACCGGATAATTTGCTGGAGGCGCTTAACGGCGCCCCCATCAACGAGGAGCACCGCACTGTTATGAGTGTGGTGATCCAGAAAGTTCAGTCTGCCAAGAGCGGGCTGACTGAAGCCTGTGCCAGCCTTCTAACAGGCTTTGAGGTATGTATTTAAGATATGTAAAAATATTACCGCATAGACAGTAGCCCCTGATGCTCAGTTTGGTGTTCGGAAAGAAAAGCTGAATTGAGGATCTAAAAAGATGTACACAGGAGTCTAACATAAGTATGTCAATATGGGGAATGCAGGCTGCGCTGCTGACCTCTGTCGCACTAACTCCGGAGGTCAATGCATTAAAGCAGAGCCTCGAGCGGTCCGAGAACAAGCCCGGCCTTGCCAAAAAGCAGCTCGAGGACAAGGAAGGTATGTAATACCTTATGGAAGTATATAAAAGATGTGGTTGCAAAAAATGACAGGAATAACATGAGTATTGCAGGGGCCATGAACGAGGTGGCAACCCTGAAGGAAGCGGTGTCCAAGGCCGAAAGCAATGCGGCCACAGAGCGCACCGAGCGAGAGAAGCAGGAGGCGCGGGTGGCGGAGGTGCGGCAAGAGCTCCAGGCTCTCGTGGAAAAACACGAGAGTTTGGAGCGTGACTCAAAGACTCGAGAGTCCGAGCTCGCCTCGGCCCTTGAGAGCGCCAAAGCCGCTAAGGCCGAAGCCCAAAAAGCCCTCCAGGAAATTGAAGCGATGAAGAAGATAGCGGCGGGTAAGGCATTCTTTATGCAAAGCAGGCACGTGAAAGTGAATTACTTGTTACTTACCCGAATCCGGAGCTCTCCAGGAGCATTCGCAGATCTGCCCTGCAGTGTGTCTGATGCTGCCGCGTTCTACCGAGCCGAGGAGGGGAGCTAGACGGAGAAGGTGTTCTGGTCTCAGTATGCTGAGGCCTGACACCCAGTGCCCTTGAGCCACCAGCTGAAGCAGCTGGTCGAGCTCCATAAGGTGGCCGAACAGGCCATGAAGGGCCTCATAGTTCGGTTGTGGCCTAAGGAAGCCATGCCTGGGAGCTACTTCGGGCTGGTGAGGCGGCTGGTGGACGCCTGTCCATGGATTGAAGTCGTCAAGCGCTCCGTCTGCATCGAAGGTGCCCGTAGGGCCCTTGCCCGTGGTAAAGTGCACTCGGGCAAGATGGACGCTGAGAAGCTTGTGACGGACAGACCACCGCCGGCCAGGGAGTATCGCAAGCCGGAGATGTATTATGAAGGCGTCCTGAAGGGTGCCCTCCTTATAGCGGGTGAATGCTCCAAAGATGTAATTTTTGAGTAAACTCGCATTTGTTATCCTGTATGCTGAAAACTTGTTCATATGCGCTAAGCAACGCTTGTGAATTTAAAATATTACCTTCTGTGCGGCCGTTTATTAAATTTGAGAGATGGCGAGTCGTCGGCTTCTGCCCCCATGCCATGATCGCTGGGGTGTTCAGGATAAACTTGAGCGCTCATTTTCCCATTCTTGGGTCCTTCGAGGGAGGCGCTCAACGCAACAAACGAGGCAATCGGACTATAATGCTTGAACACTCTCACTTAGCCATAGAATTCTATAATTTTAAATTTCGGCAAAGCCCCTAGTATTCGGAAGACCGAGTTCGGGGCGCTATCCACCCCTGGGCCGGACAAAGCCGACTCCTCGCTCTAAGCGGCATAAGTCTTTAGGGACTCGAAAACCTCTCGAACAACGACCGGCTCTCGCCCTATCATGACAGTCAGTTTTAGCTTTCTCCACTGAGGTGCTTAACCCAGCTCAACCGGGGCACAATCGCAGTGGTTCTCCCAACGCTACCTTAGCCGATATAATGGAACGTAAGGTACCAAAACATGGGAGCCAGGCAAACCCAACTATTGATCCAAGACATGCTTCAGAGCCGATGCATATAATGCTATAAGTTCGGGGTGCCACACTTGTGAAAGTGTTCGGACTTATCACACCATATTTTGGGTACTTAAGCCCCTAGTGTATTTGGCCGTACCAAAGTGTACGGATGCAACATGTCATAAGTGAACATATATAGATAAAAAAAGGAATATAATAATAGGCAGAAGTTATGTATTGTTTATTCAAAAAGGTTGCGGTAAAAGCAGAAAGATACAAATAGTGCGATAAGCAATGGACGAGACTATTTGACCTGTCCCCCTCCAAGGGGGAGCTACGGGATGATATGTGAAACAAGTATACTGCTCATTATAGAGACCACCTGGACACTCGACGTAGCTTTCTGCTTTCCTGGCTGTTGCATCGTGTGTTCGGCGATTCTACTGCCGGACAGGGCTTCTTGAGAATGGAGTCCTGAAAGTAAGAAAAAAAAGAATGACACAATCAGGAGCCCCTGGTGCGGTTGAGCCGCATTCTGGGCCTGCTGTGGTCGTGCCCCTCCCCCTATGCCCATGGTATTTCCAGAGAGTAATTATGTACGCGTAGTACTGGTTTCACAATTTCGCGAGGGCTGGGGTTGGGGCCGCATTGCTACCCGTGCTCGGAACGTGCCTGGTTGTCTTGTTGTAGGTTACTCCGGGCGCGCTTGACGGTGTCCGGACGTTGAATAGCCAGACTCGAGAATTGCCTTGAGAGGCTGCTTTTTACTTCCGCCGCGAGGGCCGCTGTATGCTCCTCCGTTCGGAGAGAGCGTACGGTGTTTCCGTTGACCGTAATGACTCCTAGAGGGCCTGGCATCTTGAGCTTGAGGTATGCGTAGTGCGGCACCGCATTGAACTTTGCAAATGCGGTTCCTCCGAGCAGTGCGTGATAGCCGCTATGGAACGGGACTATGTCGAAGATTAATTCCTCGCTTCGGAAGTTATCCGGGGATCCGAAGACCACTTCAAGTGTAACTGAGCCTGTAGAGTTGGCCTCTACACCTGGTATGACGCCTGTAAAGGTCGTTTTTGTGGGTTTAATCCTTGAGGGGTCTATGCTCATTTTGCGCACTGTATCCTGATAAAGCAGGTTCAGGCTGCTGCCGTCGTCCATCAGGACTCGGGTGAGGTGAAATCCGTCAATGATTGGGTCTAGAACCAATGCGGCGAATCCGCGATGGCGGATGCTAGTGGGGTGGTCCCTTCGATCAAAAGTGATCGGCCAGGAGGACCACGGATTGAACTTTGGGGCAACTGGCTCGATCACATATACGTCCCTTAGTGCACGCTTCCGCTCCCTTTTGGGTATGTGGGTTGCGTATATCATCTTCACCGTCCGCACTTGTGGGGGAAGCCCTTCTGTCCTCTATTGTTCGGTGGCCGGGGCTCCTCCTCGTCATCACTATGCATCCCCTTGTCATTGTTTTCGGCATTTAACTTGCATGCCTGCTTGAACACCCAACAATCCCTGTTGGTGTGGTTGGCTGGTTTTTCGGGGGTGCCGTGTATCTGGCACGAGCAATCGAGTATTCGGTCCAAATTGGAAGGGCCCAGATTATTCCTTTTGAATGGCTTTTTCCACTGACCGGGTTTAGCGCCTCTGAATCCAGCATTGACTGCCGTATCCTCAGCATTATCGCCGTTAATGCGGCGCTTGTGCTTGTTGCGACGCGACCTACCGTTACTGTCCTTGGTATCTGAATTACCAGGGCTCTTGGTCATGTTGTTACTACGAGCTAGCCAGCTGTCCTCTCCCGTGCAAAAGCAGGTCATGAGTGTTGTGAGGGATGCCATGGATTTCGGCTTTTCCTGTCCTAGGTGCCGAGCAAGCCACTCATCGCGGATGTTATGTTTGAAGGCTGCAAGGGCCTCTGCATCCGGACAACCAATTGACTCCGCTGGCAAGCTGTTAAGCCAATGCCGAGCTAGTCCTTTAAGCTTGAGTGGGAGGTATTTGATGGCGTGTAGATTATCACCGCGGGCCATGTGGATATGAAGGAGGTAGTCCTCGATCCATACCGCAAGATCTGTTGTGCCATCGTACGATTCGATGTTTACGGGTTTGAAACCCTCGGGGATTTGATGATCCATTACTTCATATGTGAAGCATAGTGGGTGTGCGGCGCCCCTGTACTGGGCTATATGTAACGCCCCGGATTCGATGCGCCAGGTGTCTTCTAGTTATTCGTCGACATTGCCATGCCATTTTCTAGCATGTTGCATTTTATCATGTCATCATGTGCATTTCATTTTGCATACGTGTTCGACTCATGCATCCGAGCATTTTCCCCGTTGTCTGTTTTGCAATCCGACACTCCTATGTCCCCCGGGGCCCCCTTTTGCTTCTTTTCGTGTGCGGGTGTTAAACTTTCTCGGAGTGGCCCGAGGTTTGCCAAGCGGCCTTGGTATAGCACCGGTAGACCGCCTTTCAAGTTTCGTGCCATTTGGAGGTCGTTTGATAATCCAACGGTTAACCGGGTAACCGTAAAAGCCTATTTTGTCTTGCATCCCAACACCCCTTCCAAAGTGGCCCAAAACCCAGCAAACTCCGCTCCATGCTCTTAGTCGTTTGATCACGATCGCGTGGCCGAAAACCGCTCCCCATTTGGACTCTCCTAGCTCCCTCTAGCTATAAAAACGTCCTCCCCGTCCATTTTCGCGAATGAAACCCTAGCCTCTTCCTCCACCCCGCGCCGGACATGTCCGCTCCGCCGCCGGACTTGTCCAGCCCCCTCGCCGCCGCCACGTGTCGCCTCCCGATTCGCCTTGCCCCCGCGCCCACTTCGCCGCCGGCCCGCGGAGCCCATAACGGGCCCACGCGGGCCCTCGCGCCGCCGCCGCCGAAGCCCGTCCACCGCTGCCGAAGCCCGTCCGCCGCCGCCTGAATCTCGCCTGTGCCGCCCGGCGCCCGGTGCCGCCCGAGCCCCG
>NC_041389.1:205738710-205745023 GCF_002162155.2 Triticum dicoccoides | reverse complement strand
ACCCCGTCGCCCGCCTCTCCTCCGCCACTGGCCGGCCGCCGCGCCACCCCCGCGTCCCCGACTCCGGTCGCCGGACCCGCCCCGCCTCTGGTCGCCGCCCTCCCCGCGCCGCCTCGTCGACCGCGCCAGTCCGCCGGAGTCTCGCCGGAGTCCCTCCGGCCGGATCCACCCGCCCATCCAACCAAACGCCCGCGCCTCCGTCCCGGAATCCCTCCGCCCCGCTCGTCCCCGTCCCGTTGACTTTATGGAGTGGTATAATTCTGCCAAGTCCCCAGATCTGTAGTATTTTCATGCCCTGTTCAACGCATCATAACATGTTGCGTACTGCTCCGTTTTGTGCGTGTAATATGTCATATTGTTCGCCTCGACAAGTACTTCGTTTCATTCCATTGCATCATGTTCATTTGAGTCCATCTTGATGCCTGAATCATCGTTGCAAGAATGCTATATGATGTTAACCTGCTGAAACTGTTATAACTTGGTGATTTGTCATTTTTGTTGCATTTGATGTGTGCATCCTATGAGCATGAGCTCTACATGAGTTTTGAACTATGATATCCCATATTTACAGGGGTGCTATCCATGTATTTTTGTGAGCCTTGTACTGAGTGCATCAAGCTTGTTAAGTAGTGTACTTGCTGTTGCTGTTTTCCTGACTAATTCTGTTATAATATGATGCTATGTAAACCTGCTGCTACAAGTCATTCTATGCATAATCTGGAGATGTTCACTAAGGATGTTTTGTTATACATGTCATGCTCTATCCATCCATGCCCCTGGTTGCATTTATAGCCTGTTGTAGCTTATTGTAATCTTGCTCCAAATTTGCTAAATAATGTTGCTGTCAGCCTATTAACATTAAGTTCAGTTTTGCCATGAGCTTTGCTAGTGATCCATGTACCCTGTGAACTTGCTCTTGCCATCCTTAGCTTCATAAACATGTCTTCTTACTGTTGGTTTCCTTTTCATGCCATGGTTAACTTGTTTTGCTCATATCTTATAGGCCGTAGCTCCGAATTAAATGAACTTTATATGTAACTTGACTAGAATCTCGTGTAGATCATCTTGGTGCATCTTAACTTGTTGTTTAACAACTTGAACATAAGGTTTATTCAGTTCTGGACCAATTTCTAAATTTGCATATGAGGACTTACCGGATTTGTTATATGTTGTTTCTGGCCTCATTTAAACTTGCCTTGATGTGTTGTTCTTGTTTGCATCATCTCTTGCCATGAGTAGCTCCATGTAGCTTTGTCATGCATCATGTTTGGTTGTGCATCATGTCATGTGTATGTGTGGTGTGTTTACCATGTTATGTGCTTCTTCTCGATAGTTCCCGTTTCGTTGCGATCGTGAGGATTCGTTCATCTACGCTTGGTTCGTCTTCGCGGCTTCATCTTCTTCATGGACTCGTTCTTCTTCCTAGCGGGATTTCAGGCAAGATGACCGTCACCTTGGATGTCATTACTATCATTGCTATGCTAGTTGCTTCGCTCTATCGCTATGTTGCGCTTCCTATCACTTGTTCTTCAAGCCTCCCCAAATTGCCATGAACCTCTAACCTTTGACACCTTCCTAGAAAACCATTGTTTGGCTATGTTACCGCTTTGCTCAGCCCCTCTTATAGCGTTGTTAGTTGCAGGTGAAGTTGAAGATTGCTCCATGGTGGACAGGGTTATGTTGGGATATCACAATATCTCTTATATTATTAATGCATCTATATACTTGGTAAAGGGTGGACAGCTCGGCCTTATGCCTGGTGTTTTGTTCCACTCTTGCCGCCCTAGTTTCCGTCATACCGGTGTTATGTTCCCGGATTTTGCGTTCCTTACGCGGTCGGGTGATTTATGGGACCCCCTTGACAGTTCGCTTTGAATAAATCTCCTCCAGCAAGGCCCAACCTTGGTTTTACCATTTGCTTCACCACCACCTACTTTTCCCTTGGGAGTCGCTCTCTCAAGGGTCATCTTTATTTTAGCCCCCCCGGGCCAATGCTTGTCTAAGTGTTGGTCCAAACCGAGCGATGTCCGGTGCCCCCTTGGCAACCAGGGTCTATGCCAACCCGACGTCTGGCTCATCCGGTGTGCCCTGAGAACGAGATATGTGCAGCTACTATCGGGATTTGTCGGCACATCCGGGCGGCTTTGCTGGTCTTGTTTTACCATTGTCGAAATGTCTTGTAAACCGGGATTCCAAGACTGATCGGGTCTTCCTGGGAGAAGGAATATCCTTCGTTGATCGCGAGAGCTTATCATGGGCTAAGTTGGGACACCCCTGCAGGGTATAAACTTGCGAGAGCCGTGCCCGCGGTTATGTGGCAGATGGGAATTTGTTAACGTCCGGTTGTAGATAACTTGACACCAGATCCGAATTAAAACATATCAACCGCGTGTGTAGCCGTGATGGTCTCTTCTCGGCGGAGTCCGGGAAGTGAACACGGTTTCTGTTTTATGATTGACGTAAGTAGGAGTTCAGGATCACCTCTTGATCATTACTAGTTGACGACCGTTCAATTGCTTCTCTTCTCGCTCTTATTTGCGTATGTTAGCCACCATACTATGCTTAGCCGCTGCTGCAACCTCACCACTTTACCCCATCCTTTCCCATTAAGCTTTGCTAGTCTTGATACCCATGGTAATGGGATTGCTGAGTCCCCGTGCCGCCCCGCCGACCAGCGCCGGCCACCGCGGGTCGCGCCGCCGCCGAGGCGCCTCCCCGTCGCCGCAGCCTCCTCCGGCGCCGACCGCGCGCCGCCCTGCCACCGGCCGCGTCGCCCCGTCGCCCGCCTCTCCTCCGCCACTGGCCGGCGCCGCGCCACCCCCGTGTCCCCGACTCTGGTCTCCGGACCCGCCCCGCCTCAGGTCGCGCCCTCCCCGCGCCGCCTCGTCGACCGCGCATGTTCGCTAGAGTCCCTCCGGCCGGATCCACCGCGGGTGGATGAGATCCACCCGCTCATCCAACCAAACGGCCGCGCCTCCATCCCGGAATCCCTCCGTCCCGCTCGTCCTCGTCCCGTTGACTTTTCGGAGTGGTATAATTCTCCTAAGTCCCCAGATCTGCATTATTTTCATTCCCTTTTCAACGTATCATAACTTGTTGCATACTGCTCCGTTTCGTGCGTGTAATATATCAAATTGTTCGTCTCAACGAGAACTTCATTTCATTCCATTGCATCATGTTCATTTGAGTCCATCTTGATGCCTGAATCGTCGTTGCAAGAATGCTATATCATGTTAACCTGCTGAAACTGTTATAACTTGGTGATTTGTCATTTTTGTTGCATTTGATGTGTGCATCCTATGAGCATCAGCTCTACATGAGTTTTGAACTATGATATGCCATCTTTACAGGGGTGCTAGCCATGTATTTTTGTGAGTCTTCTACTGAGTGCATCAAGCTTGTTAAGTAGTGTACTTGCTGTTGCTATTTTCCTGACTGATTCTGTTATAATATGATGCTATGTAAACCTGCTGCTACAAGTCATTCTATGCATAATCTGGAGATGTTCACTAAGGATGTTTTGTTATACATGTCATGCTCTATCCATCCATGCGCCTGGTTGCATTTATAGCTTGCTGTAGCTTATTGTAATCTTGCTCCAAAGTTGCTAAATAACGTTGCTGTCAGCCTGTTAGCATTAAGTTCAGTTTTGCCATGAGCTTTGCTAGTGATCCATGTACCCTATGAACTTGCTCTTGCCATGCTTAGCTTCATAAACATGTCTTCTTACTGTTGGTTGCCTTGTCATGCCATGGTTAACTTGTTTTGCTCATATCTTCTAGGCCGTAGCTCCGAATTAAATGAACTTTATATGTAACTTGACTAGAATCTCGTGTAGATCATCTTGCTACATCTTAACTTGCTATTTGACAACTTGAACATAAGGTATATTCAGTTCTGGACCAATTTCTAAATTTGCATATGAGGACTTACCGGATTTGTTATATGTTGTTTCTGGCCTCATTTAAACTTGCCTTGATGTGTTGTTCTTGTTTGCATCATCTCTTGCCATGAGTAGCTCCATGTAGCTTTGTCATGCATCATGTTTGGTTGTGCATCATGTCATGTGTATGTGTGGTGTGTTTACCATGTTGTGTGCTTCTTCTCGATAGTTCCCGTTTCGTTGCGATCGTGAGGATTCGTTCGTCTACGCTTGGTTCGTCTTCGTGGCTTCATCTTCTTCATGGACTCGTTCTTCTTCCTAGCGGGATTTCAGGCAAGATGACCGTCACCTTGGATCTCATTACTATCATTGCTATGCTAGTTGCTTCGCTCTATCGCTATGCTGCGCTTCCTATCACTTGTTATTCAAGCCTCCCAAAATTGCCATGAACCTCTAACCTTTGACACCTTCCTAGAAAACCGTTGTTTGGCTATGTTACCACTTTGCTCAGCCCCTCTTATAGCGTTGTTAGTTGTAGGTGAAGTTGAAGATTGCTCCATGGTGGACAGGGTTATGTTGGGATGTCACAATATCTCTTATATTATTAATGCATCTATATACTTGGTAAAGGGTGGAAGGCTCGGCCTTATGCCTGGTGTTTTGTTCCACTCTTGCCGCCCTAGTTTCCGTCATACCGGTGTTATGTTCCCGGATCTTGCGTTCCTTATGCGGTCGGGTGATTTATGGGACCCCCTTGACAGTTCGCTTTGAATAAAACTCCTCCAGCAAGGCCCAACCTTGGTTTTACCATTTTATTCACCACCACCTACTTTTCCCTTGGGAGTCGCTCTCTCGAGGGTCATCTTTATTTTAGCCCCCTCGGGCCAATGCTTGTCTAAGTGTTGGTCCAAACCGAGCGATGTCCGGTGCCCCCTGGGCAACCAGGGTCTATGCCAACCCGATGTCTGGCTCATCCGCTGTGCCCTGAGAACGAGATATGTGCAGCTCCTATCGGGATTTGTCGGCACATCCGGGCGGCTTTGCTGGTCTTGTTTTACCATTGTCGAAATGTCTTGTAAACCGGGATTCCAAGACTGATCGGGTCTTCCTGGGAGAAGGAATATCCTTCGTTGATCGCGAGAGCTTATCATGGGCTAAGTTGGGACACCCCTGCAGGGTATAAACTTGCGAGAGCCGTGCCCGCGGTTATGTGGCAGATGGGAATTTGTTAACGTCCGGTTGTAGATAACTTGACACCAGATCCGAATTAAAACATATCAACCGCGTGTGTAGCCGTGATGGTCTCTTCTCGGCGGAGTCCGGGAAGTGAACACGGTTTCTGTTTTATGATTGACGTAAGTAGGAGTTCAGGATCACCTCTTGATCATTACTAGTTGACGACCGTTCAATTGCTTCTCTTCTCGCTCTTATTTGCGTATGTTAGCCACCATACTATGCTTAGCCGCTGCTGCAACCTCACCACTTTACCCCATCCTTTCCCATTAAGCTTTGCTAGTCTTGATACCCATGGTAATGGGATTGCTGAGTCCCCGTGGCTCACAGATTACTACAACAACAGTTGCAGGTACATGTTATGCGATGATCATGACGCGAGAGCGATGTTTGCTTATTTTGGAGTTCTTCTTCTGCTTCTTCTTCGATTAGGGGATAGGTTCCAGGTCGGCAGCCTGGGCTAGCAGGGTGGATGTCGTTTGAGTTTCTGTTTGTGTTTCATCCGTAGCCGGATGGTGCTCTTATGTAAGATGATGTTGTATTCGTGTGGCATTGTATGCCTTTTGTATGTATCCCCATCTATTATGTAATGTTGATGTAATGATATCCACCTTGCAAAAGCGTTTCAATATGCGGTTCTATCCTTGGTGGGACCATCAAGTCTCTTTAGGATAGTATCGCATATTGGGCGTGACAAGTTGGTATCAGAGCCTCGACCAACCCTAGGAGCCCCTTGATTGATCGTGTAGTTTGGCCGTTGTCGAGTCTAGAAAAAAACTGATTTCTGAATCTAGTTATATTGGAGAGTAGGAATTCTTTTTACTCCTCAGCCCTTCGTCACTCTGGTAAGGAATCTTGACGTAGGTGTTTTAAATTACTTCTCTTCCCTTTCAAATTTTCTTTAGGATCATGCAGTTGGTTTTCGGATCGTTGGTTCTCCTATTTTTTTCATCCAGTGCTTTTCTCGTCAAGTTGACTCGAACCTCTTTGTCTTTTGCGAGATCAATCCTCAGTTGTTTTCTTTTCCCACCCGCCCACCCTTCTTCCTCTCGGAACCAGAGTCCGTAATCAAGTATCCATCCTACTCGTGTGAAGTCTTTGCTTTCTTTCCTCAATGATTTCAACCTGTGTTTTCTCTTCAAGTTATTCATCGGGTTCTCCCCTTCTAGTTGCCTTTGTTTTCCCGCCCTCCCACCC
>NC_041389.1:205735802-205738495 GCF_002162155.2 Triticum dicoccoides | reverse complement strand
TCAATTTCATTCGTGTGGAGCCCCTTCAGTCTTCCCTCAATTATTTCAACCGGTGGTTTCTTGTCTAGTTCGTCATTCTTCATCTCTTTCTTTTCCGGTGGTTTCAATTCAAGTTTTTTTTCGATGTTGATCATATTCCTGTCCTCGACTCAAGTGTTTTCCCTGCTCGTTCGCCTCTCGCTAGTTTATCTTTTTGGAGTGCTCAAGACATCTCACAAGATTCATCTGTGTTTGAATTAATTCGAGTTTGTCACCTCATTCAAATATTTCAATTGTTCCGGTGCATCATTATCTTTTCAACAATCCTTTTCAACGGTGTTATCTCTCCAGTGGGCCCTAACCCACAGGTCTTTTCCCAGGATCTTACCTGACTCTTCTAATTTCCCGGAGCTATTCTCAAATCCTTTTTCGAAGTTTGACGTAAGTATGAATTTCATCAGTCAGATCTTTTCCAAGATCAATTTCAAATCATTTTCATTGTTGCCTCAACCTCTTCGCTTTTTGTTCCCCCGGAGTGCCTTAGCAAATTTTGGTGGTGTTTCTCGTTGAAGACCGAAAAAGAGTTTCTCCTCTAAATCTTGCCCGTTCTCTCGAAGTTTCGTGGTTCTAGCTTCATGTTATCCTCTTGTATTATTTCATTTGTCAGATATTTCTTTTGTTACACATCCGGAGTATGTCAGAAGTTGTTTTCCCTTTTCTTTTCACCAGACGTCATCGTTCCAGAAGAATTCTTTGTCCTCACATTTCAGCTACCATTATCCAATTATTCCGGTGCATCGTTCAAATATCCTCTAATCAGTTCATGATCTCTTCATTCTCTTGTATCTAAATTGCCTCAAGTATCTTTGTGCTTTTCTAATTCTGCCCGGTGATTCATTCTCTTTCATCAGTCATTTACAAATTCTTACAGTGGTTCGTACAAGATTCTTTTCCTTGTTTATCATTTTAATCCATTCATTCTTCCCAATCATACCGGTGGTTCATGAAGACCTTCTCAATTTTGCGATATGTCACTTCTCAATCCTTTTCAAGAAGAATAAGTAGTATGCAAAATTCATTGCTTGTCATCAATTTAATTTGGTGAAGGATAAGCATACAATAAATCTTATTCTTATTTCATCCAAGTGAGTAATCCCTTCCTTTGGAGTTTGTTCTTGATGAATAAATTCTAGTTCCAAGTGTTTTCATCTTTTCTTCTCCGGAGTACAAATTTACTTGGCCATCTCGTCGAAACCTCCATCTGAATCATTGCAAGGCTTTTATCTTATTTCTTTTTCATCCTTCATTCTATCTCATCATCCTTTTGTTACCGGAGTTCTTCATGGTGGTTCTTCATGATTTAATTCATTCTTCAAGTGTTCATCAAGATTTTTGTTGGTGGAGCTCAAGTATCTTTCCTTCTTGCTTTTCGAAGTGCAATTAATTCTCCATATTCTTTTGAAGTGGAGTTTTGCATCTCTTCGTTCTTCTAAGCTATCCAATCATTTCCCGTTTGTGGCCGGTTATCACCTTATGATTTTGAGATGTTTTCCATAAGTCCACAACAAGCTTATTCTTTCGTTGTTGATTTTCTCAACAACTTCATTCAATACTTCCTTCTAAGTTTTTTTCATTCAACTCTTTCAATTCTTTTCGGAGGTTTGGTGTCATGTCTTCATCAAGTATCATTCCATCCTATCTAGCTCGTGTTCTATTCCTCCATGTTGCAGCCGGAGTGCTACCTAAATCATTTCAGTCTTATTCGTTTCTTATCTCGTTCTAACCGGAGTGGTTTCATAGTCTATCTGATTCCGTGAGCTTTCGATTCTCGTCATTCTCGTCGTTCCTCTCTTCTTCTCGAGTGCTCTCGATTCTTGGCTTCTTCTCTTGAGTTCTTGTTTCACCTCATCCCTTGTCCCTTCTGTCTTGGTCCTAAGATCTCGGGACAAGATCTCTTCTTAGTGGAGGAGTGTTGTAACGCCCCGGATTCGATGCGCCAGGTGTCTTCCAGTTATTCTCCAACATTTCCATTTCATTTGCTTGCGTGTTGCATTTTATCATGTCATCATGTGCATTTTATTTTGCATACGTGCTCGTCTCATGCATCCGAGCATTTTCCCCGTTGTCCGTTTTGCAATCCGACACTCCTATGTCCCCCGGCGCCCCCTTTTGCTTCTTTTGATGTGCGGGTATTAAACTTTCTCGGAATGGCCCGAGGTTTGCCAAGCCGCCTTGGTATATCACCGGTAGACCGCCTGTCAAGTTTCCTGCCATTTGGAGGTCGTTTGATACTCCAACGGTTAACCGGGTAACCGTAAAAGCCTCTTTTTTCTTGCAGCACAACACCCCTTCCAAAGTGGCCCAAAACCCAGCAAGCTCTCCTCCATGCCCTCGGTCGTTTGATCACGATCGCGTGGCCGAAAACCGCTCCCCGTTTGGACTCTCCTAGCTCCCTCTAGCTATAAAAACGTCCTCCCCGTCCATTTACCCGGATGAAACCCTAGCCTCTTCTTCCACCCCGCGCCGGGCATGTCCGCTCCGCCACCGGACATGTCCAGCCCCCTCGCCGCCGCCACGTGTCACCTCCCGATTCGTCTTGCCCCCGCGCCCACTTCGCCGCCGGCCCGCGTAGCCCATCGCGGGCCCTCGCGCCGCCGCCGCCTGGCCCATCCGCCGCCGCTGAAGCCCGTCCGCCGCCGCCAAAGCCTGTCCGC
>NC_041389.1:205724018-205735207 GCF_002162155.2 Triticum dicoccoides | reverse complement strand
CCGCAGCCTCCTCCGGCGCCGACCGCGCGCCGCCCTGCCACCGGCCGCGTCGCCCCGTCGCCCGCCTCTCCTCCGCCACTGGCCGGCCGCCGCGCCACCCCCGTGTCCCCGACTCTGGTCTCCGGACCCGCCCCGCCTCAGGTCGCGCCCTCCCCGCGCCGCCTCGTCGACCGCGCATGTTCGCTAGAGTCCCTCCGGCCGGATCCACCGCGGGTGGATGAGATCCACCCGCTCATCCAACCAAACGGCCGCGCCTCCATCCCGGAATCCCTCCGTCCCGCTCGTCCTCGTCCCGTTGACTTTTCGGAGTGGTATAATTCTCCTAAGTCCCCAGATCTGCATTATTTTCATTCCCTTTTCAACGTATCATAACTTGTTGCATACTGCTCCGTTTCGTGCGTGTAATATATCAAATTGTTCGCCTCAACGAGAACTTCATTTCATTCCATTGCATCATGTTCATTTGAGTCCATCTTGATGCCTGAATCGTTGTTGCAAGAATGCTATATCATGTTAACCTGCTGAAACTGTTATAACTTGGTGATTTGTCATTTTTGTTGCATTTGATGTGTGCATCCTATGAGCATCAGCTCTACATGAGTTTTGAACTATGATATGCCATCTTTATAGGGGTGCTAGCCATGTATTTTTGTGAGTCTTCTACTGAGTGCATCAAGCTTGTTAAGTAGTGTACTTGCTGTTGCTATTTTCCTGACTGATTCTGTTATAATATGATGCTATGTAAACCTGCTGCTACAAGTCATTCTATGCATAATCTGGAGATGTTCACTAAGGATGTTTTGTTATACATGTCATGCTCTATCCATCCATGCGCCTGGTTGCATTTATAGCCTGCTGTAGCTTATTGTAATCTTGCTCCATAGTTGCTAAATAACGTTGCTGTCAGCCTGTTAGCATTAAGTTCAGTTTTGCCATGAGCTTTGCTAGTGATCCATGTACCCTATGAACTTGCTCTTGCCATGCTTAGCTTCATAAACATGTCTTCTTACTGTTGGTTGCCTTGTCATGCCATGGTTAACTTGTTTTGCTCATATCTTCTAGGCCGTAGCTCCGAATTAAATGAACTTTATATGTAACTTGACTAGAATCTCGTGTAGATCATCTTGCTACATCTTAACTTGCTATTTAACAACTTGAACATAAGGTTTATTCAGTTCTGGACCAATTTCTAAATTTGCATATGAGGACCTACCGGATTTGTTATATGTTGTTTCTGGCCTCATTTAAACTTGCCTTGATGTGTTGTTCTTGTTTGCATCATCTCTTGCCATGAGTAGCTCCATGTAGCTTTGTCATGCATCATGTTTGGTTGTGCATCATGTCATGTGTATGTGTGGTGTGTTTACCATGTTGTGTGCTTCTTCTCGATAGTTCCCGTTTCGTTGCGATCGTGAGGATTCGTTCGTCTACGCTTGGTTCGTCTTCGTGGCTTCATCTTCTTCATGGACTCGTTCTTCTTCCTAGCGGGATTTCAGGCAAGATGACCGTCACCTTGGATCTCATTACTATCATTGCTATGCTAGTTGCTTCGCTCTATCGCTATGCTGCGCTTCCTATCACTTGTTATTCAAGCCTCCCAAAATTGCCATGAACCTCTAACCTTTGACACCTTCCTAGAAAACCGTTGTTTGGCTATGTTACCGCTTTGCTCATCCCCTCTTATAGCGTTGTTAGTTGCAGGTGAAGTTGAAGATTGCTCCATGGTGGACAGGGTTATGTTGGGATGTCACAATATCTCTTATATTATTAATGCATCTATATACTTGGTAAAGGGTGGAAGGCTCGGCCTTATGCCTGGTGTTTTGTTCCACTCTTGCCGCCCTAGTTTCCGTCATACCGGTGTTATGTTCCCGGATCTTGCGTTCCTTACGCGGTCGGGTGATTTATGGGACCCCCTTGACAGTTCGCTTTGAATAAAACTCCTCCAGCAAGGCCCAACCTTGGTTTTACCATTTGCTTCACCACCACCTACTTTTCCCTTGGGAGTCGCTCTCTCGAGGGTCATCTTTATTTTAGCCCCCTCGGGCCAATGCTTGTCTAAGTGTTGGTCCAAACCGAGCGATGTCCGGTGCCCCCTGGGCAACCAGGGTCTATGCCAACCCGACGTCTGGCTCATCCGCTGTGCCCTGAGAACGAGATATGTGCAGCTCCTATCGGGATTTGTCGGCACATCCGGGCGGCTTGGCTGGTCTTGTTTTACAATTGTCGAAATGTCTTGTAAACCGGGAATCCGAGACTGATCGGGTCTTCCTGGGAGAAGGAATATCCTTCATTGATCACGAGAGCTTATCATGGGCTAAGTTGGGACACCCCTGCAAGGTATAAACTTTCGAGAGCCGTGCCCGCGGTTATGTGGCAGATGGGAATTTGTTAATGTCTGACTGTAGATAACTTGACACCAGATCCGAACTAAACGCATCAACCGCGTGTGTAGCCGTGATGGTCTCTTCTCGGCGGAGTCCGGGAAGTGAACACGGTTTCTGTGCTATGATTGACGTAAGTAGGAGTTCAGGATCACCTCTTGATCATTACTAGTTGACGACCGTTCCATTGCTTCTCTTCTCGCTCTTATTTGCGTATGTTAGCCACCATACTATGCTTAGCCGCTGCTGCAACCTCACCACTTTACCCCTTCCTTTCCCATTAAGCTTTGCTAGTCTTGATACCCATGGTAATGGGATTGCTGAGTCCTCATGACTCACAGATTACTACAACAACAGTTGCAGGTACATGTTATGCGATGATCATGACGCGAGAGTGATGTTTTCTTGTTTTTGAGTTCTTCTTCTGCTTCTTCTTTGATCAGGGGATAGGTTCCAGGTCGGCAGCCTGGGCTAGCAGGGTGGATGTCGTTTGAGTTTCTGTTTGTGTTTCATCCGTAGCCGGATGGTGCTCTTATGTAAGATGATGTTGTATTCGTGTGGCATTGTATGCCTCTTGTATGTATCCCCATCTATTATGTAATGTTGATGTAATGATATCCACCTTGCAAAAGCGTTTCAATATGCGGTTCTATCCTTGGTGGGACCTTCGAGTCTCTTTAGGATAGTATCGCATATTGGGTGTGACACTATATCACGACGTATCTTAAATGAGCTTTGTCTGTTGTGTTCGGCTCAGCCGGATTTTCTGTATCCGGCATGACGGTTATCGTCATGTGTAGTGAGGTGCCCACGCGATCCGTAGATCGATCTTGTTTGCCTTGCCTTGTCCTCCAATATATCTTGCAGGTCTGGTGCATTTCCCCGTGCCTTGGTACTTTTTGAGCGGCGCCGGGTTGCGGCTTGAGTGGAGGGCCGAGAGGCCTCTTTGTCGCGGCCATGAGGTGGCCGGTCGGCCGTATCATGCGCTGGTAATGTAGGTTTACATGCTTCCTCCTCTAATCGGGGTAGAAGCCTGCGTTTTGGGTAGCTCTTGGAGGGGCGTTCGAGTTCATACTCTTCGGCCGCAAGGACTTCAGTCCATCTGTTAGCTAGCAAGTCTTGGTCAGCTCTAAGCTATTGCTGCTTTTTCTTGAGGCTGCTTGCCGTGGCCATAAGCCTGCATTTGAAATGCTCTTGTTCGACGGGATCCTCAGGCACGACAAATTCGTTGTCGTCGAGGCTTGCCTCGTCTTCGGAGGGAGGCATGTAATTATCGTCCTCTACCTCTCTGTCTGCCGCTCTCTCATGAGGGCTGGCTTCTCCATCCTCCTGCACTGAATCCTGCTGGAGGGGGTTGTCTTCGGCACTGTAGGGGTCATCCTTCGTTGTTCCATCGCCATTCCCATTTTTTGGGATGTCCACCATGTATATGTCATATGACGAGGTGGCTTTCCAGTGCCCTGTAGGCGCTGGTTCTTGGTCGTCTCCTACATCGTCGTCCATACCGTCGATGTCTTCGGAATCAAAGTCGAGCATGTCGGTTAAATCATCGACAGTGGCTACGAAGTGGGTGGTGGGTGGGCTTTGAATTTCTTCGTCGTTCGCATCCCAACCTTCCTGACCATAGTCCGGCCAGGGCTCTCCTGATAAAGAGAGAGACTTTAGTGAATTCAGGATGTCGCCAAAGGGCGAGTGCCGAAAGATGTTCGTGGCGGTGAACTCCATGATCGGCGCCCAATCGGATTCGATTGGCAGGGGCGCGGAAGGTTCGGAGTCCGGAGAGGACTCCAGCGCCTTGGAGTCACGAGCTTCGCAAAGGACAGGGTTGGTGTTCGGCTCAATCGCCATAGAGATCGCAGCCCCCGAGGCGGAGTCCAGCCACCCATCCTCGATCGGTGCAATCGGCTCCGAACTAACGGTCGGAGTGGGCACTAGTGCGGCCCCCAGGGCACTGTTCGGCGGCAGAGCTAGATCATGCCCATCGTGACAGTGCGGCGCGCTCGGCTATGGCTCGAACCCGTCGAAGATCAAGTCTCCACGGACGTCAGCCGTATAGTTCAAACTTCCAAATCTGACCTGATGGCTAGGGGCCTAGCATTCAATCTGCTCCGGATGGCCAAGCGAATTGGCGCGTAGTGCAAAGCCGCCGAATACGAAGATCTATCCAGGGAGAAAAGTCTCACCATGGACCGCATCATTGTTGATGATCGGAGGAGCCATCGGGCCTAAATATGACGACATAGAGGAACTCTCAATGAAAGCACCAATGTCGGTGTCAAAACCGGCGGACCTCGGGTAGGGGGTCCCGAACTGTTCGTCTAGGCGGTTGGTAACAGGAGACAAGGGACACGATGTTTTTACCCAGGTTCGGGCCCTCTCGATGGAGGTAAAACCCTACTCCTGCTTGATTAATATTGATGATATGGGTAGTACAAGAGTAGATCTACCACGAGATCAGAGAGGCTAAACCCTAGAAGCTAGCTTATGGTATGATTGTTGTTCGTCCTATGGACTAAAACCTTCCGGTTTATATAGGCACCGAAGAGGGTTAGAATTAGACAGAGTCGGTTACAATGGTAGGAGATCTACATATCCGTATCGCCAAGCTTGCCTTCCACGCCATGGAAAGTCCCATCCGGACACGGGACGAAGACTTCAATCTTGTATCTTCATAGCCCAGGAGTCCGGCCAAAGGCTATAGTCCGGCCATCCGGACACCCCCTAATCCAGGAATCCCTCAATGACAATGATGGCATATCACGCATACCCGTTCATTCTTGCCAGCGATGCTACACAGATTTTCTTTGCGAAAGACCCTTTGCATAAGAACGGCCATGTAGTGATGCATGGGAAGAGGAGGGTACTGGGTGTCGACGGTGTTGCCGATGAGGATGAGTATGATGAATTTGATGAGTTGCCAGCCAAGGGATCACACAACCCTGTAACAGAGAAGCATAAAATGTGGCACCCTGATCCACATGGAGCAGGGGGCCTTCGCACGTCAGCCCAGGATAACACCTGACGCACGACAGGTCCATGATACAGCATTCCAGGTACCAGAATATTCATCAAATACATGTGTATATGATTACATCAGTGATGAATATAATCTTCTGGAGTCAATTACACTGGTGGTGCTTGAACTTGGTGTGAACGGTCAATTTGGTGCTAGAACTTGCGGTATACATCAAACTGGTGTAATAATTTGGCTCCGGCGTGCAAATACGGTGCAAACTCGGTTGTGTACGCCCGAGCCACTGACTATGCGCGCCAACATGGCATGGTCCCGCCGTCAGGATGGCAAAGAGAGGGAGTGTGGCCAGTTCTTTTTTTTAAAACGCTCTCGAGTTTTTTTTTCTCATAAAAAAGCCTTATTGACGTTGGAAAGGTGGCATTTCAATTACTTTTTTAAACTGTTCACATATAATTTTTAAAATATACATATATATGTAAAATAATATTTGTGAAATTATAAAGATATTTGTATAATAAGAAATACGAATATTTTTAGAATTACAATTCATGAATGTTATTTTAATTCTGCAAACATTTCAATAATCATACGCATATTTGTATAATATGATTTTTGTATAATTAAAAAATATGTTGTTTAAGATTTAAAATGTTAATATGAATATTCAGTGGTGCTAATATTTAAATTAGATAATTGCTTTGAATATAAGTCAAAAGTGAATATTCATTAATATTTAGTAAATGTTTATATTTGTCAGTTTGAATAATTTAAATATAGCCGCAACTTTATACTTTTTTATATTCATTAAACATTTTAAGTGCCTGCATTTACTAAACAATTGCATGTCTGTTTAAAAACTTTTATGTACTAATCACCGTTTTTGTGTATAACATTTATCACACATAATTTTTTGAACTTTATTTTTATTACTTACGTTTTACAATTATTTCAAAAAGAACTAGCGCATGTAAAATAGGCCACACTATCTACATGCATTTTTTTCGAGAGTACATCTGCAGCCAATTTAAGCCCCACATGCATCATCTTTATACTACTTTTCTTTTTCCAAATACCCTTATATACTACAATAACGACTGTTGAACATCCGGGAGCAGATGTTGCCGTGTCTGTGAGGGTGTGCGTCCTAGCAGTAGTTGGCGTGTTCGAATGTAGATGCCTAAGCTTTTTTCTTTTAGTTTTCACGTCAGCACCTACTTGTCGTACAACAAAAAGAAAAAAACATCTACCACGTGAACATGGTCTTTTTTATGAGAAATAAATTTTTAAGGGGTTTTTGTTGCCAAAAAGACAGGCCACACGCTTCAAGTTGTTGCCAGCAGGCCCCATGCCATGTAGACACACCAAGTCAGCGTTGATTTCCTATCCATACGCAATTAGGACCGTATTTGCACAAACGAGCCGAGTTATTGCACCAGTTCAATGTATGCCACAAGTTCTAGCACCAAAGTGATTGTTTAGGCCAAGTTCAAGCACCAGTAGTGTAATTGACTCAATCTTCTGGCATAGCCCTAAGGCTATTTACATGGCATCGGAAGTCTATAAAAAAGGCGGCGGAAGTCTTGGCAGCTTATCACTCTGGCTGGGCTCCACAACTCACAGGACTGGCAAGATTACGGCCTAGCACGACGGAACAAATGAACGACCTACAAAACTGGCATGACACGCCAGGTCGGTACATTGAATGTACTTGCAAGACAACCAAATACATAGCATCCAAACAAGCAGAAGAGAAAGCTAGAACCAAGCGTCTGCAACAATCTAGCTCATATCAGAAACTAGGCATGGCATAATATCGACCAAAGACATAAATCAAACTAACATCATGGCATCCACTAGCATGGAAACAACATGGCATATCAAATTTATTTCTAACATGGCAACAGCAAAACATAGCATATCATCTCAATCATATCAATCAAAGCATGGCATGGCATCATGAAACTATGTTGAAAGTAATCTACCAATCATATCAAATGCAGACATAGCATGTTAACTGTGTGCAACAATCTCATGTTCTACCATGGTTCTTTAAATGCAAACATATTACTCATGCAATGCCACCAAACTTGTGCATTGAGTCCCTCGGACTCTCTTACCAACAGTGATCACCTCATTTCCTGATCACAAACAGAGAAAAAACTCATGATCCTTACGGCGATCACAACCCGACCAGTAAATGGCCCGTGATCCTTACGGCGATCACAACCCGACCAATAAATGGCCCGTTATCCTTACGGCGATCACAACCACATTAATCAGCTTAATTATTTCCGGTTTATCCTCCATTTCGACCAAGACCCGATAGTGTACCCTACTACGAACTTGTGCCCATGACCGAGGACGCGGCTATCGATAGTTTAAATACACTCTGCAGAGGTAGCGCACTATACCCACACCACAGAACCCATAGCCTCGTCATCCCATTCGGGTGGACCAACGGCGTTCCGAAAAAACCGATCTACTGCCATGACATTCTCCTGGCCACTCCGACTCACTTCCCCTCTGGGCTAAGTCATGGGTGGCCCCGTGTCTACCTCAAGACACCTCAACGACCACCGTCATGGCCAAAACATAAACGATCCCACATAGGGACAAAAGCGCGCAAAATCCAACTACGACAACACAATGCTTATGTACGCCTACCTGATCAGGGTAGCGCACGCCCATAACCTTCCCTCGTTGGAGGCACCGGCGAGAGGCACGACAATAGACCGCATTAGGGCCGTCCCATACCGGCAAATGTGGTTGCACTGGAAAAGTTCGATTCGGCGGCACTATGACCCAATCCCATCAATGACGGAGGAGGTTTGTTATTAGTAATCTATTTTATTTCCTTCTCCATCATCATGAACATGAATGCAACAATGAGCATACAAATGCTTTGATAACATATCGAGCTTCTCAGGTGAACAACTATAACATAAAGAACATGACAGTACCAAGTACTAACTTATCCATGGTGTATCATAGCATTTTATAACGATGACATGAAAATAAAGTAGAGTAGTGACATGGCATTATCAGTATCAACATTCTAACTAGCATGGCAAAAGATAGCATGAAAACACAGGCATGCATGGTAAGCATAACAGAATAACTGCAGATAAAAACATGATAAGCAACAACTGCAACTACACACACAAGGTGCAAGCAAAGTCAACATGCTAGTTTGGGGCTCATGATAAGAGGTTGGCTTGCCTGGGGGTCGACAAATACTCCGGGAAGAAGTGAGAAACAACCGCGGAAAAATTTGCCGGAAACAATTCTCTCAAAGGGGTTTTTTTACGGACAAGGGAAAAATGGTCATTTTCAATATGTCAAACCATAGTGAAAATGACGGGAAAGGAACGGGATCGACGAGACGAAGACGTGGGCGTTGGATTTATCTCAATCGGAGTTAGGAACACAAAGTTGTGGCCCTTCACTTTTTAGGCAGAAAATGCACTAAAGCAGTGAACGTTCACAATTTAGATATTTCGGCGGGCCGGGGCTGAGCTGAAGGCGTATTTGCATAAATACGTCTTCGATCGGGGGAAACGGCCCTCCACTTGGCTGACGTGGCGTGGACTAGTCAAAGCAGCAACAGCAGGGCCGAGCTCCTGGGCCGCTGCCAGGTGGGGCTGCGGGGCCTGCCTGGCCAGGTCAACGCTCCTGCCTGGCCGCTTCCTTCTTCTCCCCGACGCGCGCCTGACCGAGGGAAGACGTCCGCCCTGACGGCGCTCGCCGGCGCGTCCGGCCATGGCAGCGGACGAGCGACCTACCAAAATGCTCGGGACGGTGAGGGGCAATTCGGGGTGGTGCTAGCTTCTGATGACCCACAAGTGTAGGGGATCTATAGTAGTCCTTTCGATAAGTAAGAGTTTCGAACCCAACAAGGAGTAGAAGGAAATGATAAGCGGTTTTCAGTAAGGTTTTCTCTGCAAGCACTGAAATTGTAGGTAATAGATAGTTTTGTGATAAGATAAATTGTGATGAGTGACAAGTAAATAAAGTAAATAAAGTGCAGCAAGGTGGCCCAATCCTTTATGTAGTAAAGGATAAGCCTGGACAATTTCTTATAATGAGAAAGGAGCTCCCGAGGACACATGGGAATTATCGTCAAGCTAGTTTTCATCACACTCATATGATTCGCGTTCGATACTTTGATAATTTGATATGTGGGTGGACCGGTGCTTGGGTACTACCCTTACTTGGACAAGCATCCCACTTATGATTAACCCCTATTGCAAGCATCCGCAACTACAAAAGAAGTATTAAGGTAAACCTAACCACAACATTAAACATATGGATCCAAATCAGCCCCTAACGAAGCAACGCATAAACTAGGGTTTAAGCTTCTGTCACTCTAGCAACCATCATCTACTTATTACTTCCCAATGCCTTCCTCTAGGCCCAAATAATGGTGAAGTGTCATGTAGTTGATGTTCACATAACACCACTAGAGGAAAAGACAACATACATCTCATCAAAATATCGATCGAATACCAAATTCACATGACTACTAATAGCAAGACTTCACCCATGCCCTCAGGAACAAACGTAATTACTCACAAAGCATATTCATGTTCATAATCATAGGAGTAATAATATGCATTAAGGATCTTAACATATGATCTTCCACCAAGTAAACCAATTAGCATCAACTACAAGGATTGATCAACACTACTAGCAACCCACAGGCACAGGTACCAATTTGTGGTTTTGATATAAGATTGGATACAAGAGATGAACTAGGGTTTTGAGAGGAGATGGTGCTGGTGAAGATGTTGATGGAGATTGACCCCCTCCCAATGAGAGGATCGTTGGGGATGACGTTGGTGATGATTTCCCCCTCCGGGAGGGAAGTGTCCCCGGCAGAACAGCTCCGCCAGAGCCCTAGATTGGTTCCGCCAAGGTTCCTCCTCGTGGCGGTGGAGTTTCCTCCCATAAGCTTGCCCACGTTTTTTTCCAGGGTAAAAGCCCTCATATAGCAGAAGATGGACACTGGGGGTCACCTGGGGGCCCAGGAGACTAGGGGGCACCCAGTAGGGGTGGTCACGCGCCCCACCCTCCTGGACAGGGTGTGGGCCCCCTGGTGTATTTCTTCCGCTCAATAATTCTTATTAATTCCAAAAACAGGTTTCGTGGAGTTTCAGGATTTTTGGAGCAGTGCAGAATAGGTTTCCAATGTTTGCTCCTTTTCCAGCCGGAATTCCAGCTGCCGGCATTCCCCCTCTTCATGGTCAACCTTGTAAAATAAGAGAGAATAGCCATAAGTATTGAGATATAATGTGTAATAACAGCCCATAATGCAATAAATATTGATATAAAAGCATGATGCAAAATGGACGTATCAACTACCCCAAGCTTAGACCTCGCTTGTCCTCAAGCGGAAGCCAAAATCAAAAAATATGTCCACATGTTTAGAGATAGAGGTGTCGATAAAAATACAATACGGACATGAGGGCATCATGATCATTCTTATAACAACAACATAAATAGATTTTATCATATGATTTCTTATGCTCAAGTAATGATCAATTCACAATGTCAAGTATGGTTCAGAAACTTCATTGAGAACTAACAAACTATAATCTCAGTCATTGAAGCAATTGCAATTTATCATAACATCAGAAAGAATCAACAATAGAGCTTTTTAGCAAGTCCACATACTCAACTATCTTGTAGTCTTCTACAATTGCTAACACTCATGCAATACTTGTGGTTATGGAGTTTCAGCCGGACACTAAGAAAGATAGGGGCTTATTGTGTTGCCTCCAAACGTATTCACCTTTAGGTGATGTCAACAATAATAGACCATGCTAACTTAC